>NW_018404075.1:5298-13746 GCF_002113885.1 Mizuhopecten yessoensis
TTAAACATCTATATTTACCACCCCAAAGTCTATAGACACTACGTATAAACATCTATATTTACCACCCCAAAGTCTATAGTTACCACGTATAAACATCTATATTTACCACCTCAAACGTCTATAGTTACCACGCATAAACATCTATATTTACCACCCCAACGTTTATAGTTACCACGTATAAACATCTATACTTACCACCCCAAAGTCTATAGTTACCACGTATAAACATCTATACTTACCACCCCAAAGTCTATAGTTACCACGTATAAAAATCTATATTTACCACCCCAACGTCTACAGTTACCACGTATAAACATCTATATTACCACCCCAACGTCTATAGTTACCGCGTATAAACATCTATATTTACCACCTCAAACGTCTATAGTTACCCCGCATAAACATCTATATTTACCACCCCAACGTCTATAGTTACCACGTATAAACATCTATATTTACTACCCCAACGTCAATAGACACTACGTATAAACATCTATATTTACTACCCCAACGTCTATAGTTACCACCTATAAACATCTATATTTACCACCCCAACGTCTATAGTTACCACGTATAAACATCTATATTTACCACCCCAACGTCTATAGTTACCATCTTAATGTCTATTACTACCACTTATACCTCTATAGCTACCACCTTATCGTGTATGTACCTACAACCCATATGTCTGCCCATACCACACATGTAGAAGTCATGTTGTGTTGAAATTTAGGTTATATAATGCTAAGTTGTCATACCTAAGACATTTAGTTATCACAAATCATATAGTTTCACGTTGTCATACGATATAGTGTAATGTTGTCACACTCATGAAATAAGTGTTAAGTTATCATGTGACACTTCTGTCAACATTTACCTCTGATGCACTTCCAACTCTTGGCGTAAGAACAAGTGTATCATTGACTGGTTGAGAGCGCTATTGCGCATGCCCAGTCGGATGGGAGATCCCCTGGTATAACGAGAACGCGCGGAGACAGGGCTGGCCAAACCGACCCGTAATTAGATCAACCCCTACTTTGTTGTTCTCCTCGGGCACAGCAGTAAATGTCAAAATGTAATGATCTATTGTCCGCTCATCTTAAAGATCTCATCATCAGCAGGCCCCATCAAAGACCAGCCAGAATTCCAGTACCGCGCCGATCACAAACGGGCTGCAGTGAATTTGTGTGGCTAGGGCATATGGAAAAGCGAGTGTGCTTATTTTATACTTCATAATGCCTTTGAGCCAAACCTCAAATACAATACTGTTTATCTGCACCTTTCATGTTAACCAAACTGGCAAAAAAAGTCCTTGAGAATTCAGAAAATGACGAGGTCATTAGCTCAATTTATGGGGTGTGTGAGTTTATTTGGAAATGTAGGAAGTCTGACGGTTGTTCCAGCCTCGAGGACGAGCATGATTCATGTTCCTTGCGCGGCCATTATTGCGCCGTGTGGGGTTTGGAATCATATCGAAAACAAACAGTAGCTTATTAAACCTGTGGAAGATTGGTTTATTTAGAATAAACATAATGTTTATTTTTGAAAAGAGATGAAAAATTTATTTTACAAGAAGTAAGACCAATGAAAAATATATTTGAATATGTTTTTCATATTATTATTGTTTTATATTTATTCATTTATTGTTCTCAAAGTGGTACGAAGTAGCTACTTGATAAGATTACTGCTAATCTCCATCCAGGACAGTTCTTTATGTCATTTTATCACAGGCAATAGTCAGTGAAATGATTCCATCTTTCCCTTTACTGGCACTGTATCACCTTGTTCATTGTAAAAAGAAAACAACGTAAAAAAGTCCGCTATAAAATATAGGGCTTGCACTTGTTTCAATAATGACCTATGCTTGCATCACTAAATAGAGTGACGTCACATCCGCCTAACGATCAAGCCAGCTTCGCGCGGGCCGTTATCCGGGCTGTCACATTGATAAAACAGTGGTGTGTTTTAAAGTGAAATGGTGATGCATGCTCCGCCGGGTCCAATAAATCTTAGTTACTTTGGACCGAACTAGATACATCACGCTTTTGATATTAACCTTGCAGAATTAAAGTTGAAGAGACGTTTGAACACCGCCCCGAAATCTCAGTTCGGGGCTTGCTGTCAGTTAACTCGGCAGCAACGTCTTACTCACAGCGACAACCCTAGAATTAATGACTATGTAAATTTATCAATTTCGTTTGGTAGCTTGTGACCTACCTATTATATCCAGAAAGCTGTCCAAGTCGCACTGTTGATTTTTAAGCTTTTAAAGACACTTGACAACGTTTGAAGTGACAGGTTAAATTGCTTTCGTGGCCATTTTTTATCGAGCGAGTGATTTACGTGTTTTGATTAACAAGAACACAAGAGCGAAGTGAAAAGCAGAGAGAAAGGATTGTCGCATGCTATCAAGGGAGGTAAATAATGAGGTCCTTAACATACCATGTATTGGAGTGCGCATACAGAACATCACTTTTAACGTGTCTGTCATTTATAGCAGTTCAATCTTACACCAAAGAAATAACTGCCAAACTAAAATCAAATAACTCCAAACTACTGTCACACACAAGTAGATTTCGGCCTAATCGATCTAGAGTTTACGTCACAAGGGTTAACCAACAATATATAAAAGGGAAAACTTCAAACACGCGTGTGATAACCAAACAAATATACGGGAAACAAAGCGAGCTTTCTACTACAACATTGTTTATGTCGGTGGTATGACTGTTCTCTAGGTGCCTATGGCACACACAAATAGAGCAGTGAGGCTTCAATATAAAGATTGGGTTTTAGTTGTTGACATAATCATAATAAATCATTCATGTCATAAAGTTGAACGTGCTGTAAAATCAAATACGTCGTAAATGACATCACTTGTGTTTAATTTAGATCAATCTAGCCTACTGTGATCTGATATTGCGATCGCTTGTGTAGTACTAAAGGCTTGACAAGGAGCGGAACTGCCGACAGATGATGCGACCATCCACTCACAGAATAATAAGGGAGGTAACTCCAGCTAGCAATGATTTCAAAAATAGTGATGGTGTTCCGTGAAACTAGCTTTGATTGAATATAAACGATGCTCGAAATGTGACAAACATGACAAGATGGCGACTATTTCGTGTGCGGGCTAATGTTTAAGGAGGATATGTCCTGGGTCGGCATGATCATACTAACCGCGCTGTCGAGAGGGCCATTCTAGGAGTTATTACCCCCTTGCCCGTTGTAGATTGTGCAGGGCTTTCCGTAGCAGTGCCTATAAAGGGGGCCTAACCCCGAGCTGGTACAAGCTGCCGAGCTACAACCCCTAGCAGCTCCAGTATACACTGAGGAATGACAAGACTCCACTCTGACTGTCCGTCAAGTTGACGACTAACACGGAGAGTTTACAATAAGCGATTATCAGGCTTGATGCCTTTACTTTGATGTCGGGTCTAAATCATATGCCATGTCACTTAAATGATCTCCTATCTGTCAGCACGTCATTTTCAATTTGTTCCGACCAACCTTCCCGTACACGAATGATTGATAAAATCGCAATACGATACCCCCTGCTTTTGATCAAACCCACAGGCCGGTTTTAAAAGGCTAATAGTCACGCCACGTAGCAAATGTACGGCGTCCTTCCTGACATACTTGCATAGATCTTCATTTATTAGTGACTGCCAACGCTGATACCACTCTGCCCAAGTTTTAAATGAAAACACATTTCTGTTTTACGTAAGAAATTCAAAACATTAAAACGAACAGTCCTTTGTGTTAACCGACTGGTGGTCGTTGTGTATATGTAGGTAATGCAATATCCTCCGTTGTGTATATGTAGGTAATATATTTATTATTCATTTGAATACTGTACCTACCTAAACCAAGCGCCCCTTTTGCATACAGAATTGACACGTCTTCCTTATTTAGTGAATCAGCAGCATTTGGGCGGTTTCCTTTGCCTTGAATCTTCAAATTCTTCATTTTGGCACTTAGCACATCACGAGAATGTTTGAATTTAATATCGGTCAAAATAATGACGTCGTAGTGTTTCTCCTGTTGGTAACGGTTAATGCTGGATTGTTCAAGTTCAAGTTCAAGTTCCTTATTACTTTAAGTCGGTTGACTTATATAATCAGTTATAACATATATACAATCAATACAGAGACAACATACAATATGATACACACACACACGATTGTAAACACCTCAGACTTGATGGTTCGTACTCAGATTTATCGTTTTTTCTTACGTTCATGAAGAACCTGGCCATGTAATCCGCAAACTGAACCGAGTCAATAGACTCTGGAGATCTCCACTCATTTTTAGACATCATCTAATCCGTGAAAATTTTGATGTCGGATTGCGTTTTTCTCACAGTATTCTTGTTCCTCGTGAAAGATGAGGAANATGAAAGATGAGGAAATGTATCCTTGTTCCTCCTTGTTCCACGAAAGCTTCGGTATCATTAACTAGCATTATTCAATCGCCCCCCTGCATCCATTACACGTTTCGTCTCCTTTTCCAGGATTAATTCATCTAGTTCAACAATCCTTGATGCCAGTTCCTCTAACATCTCCTCGCCAGTACTAGCTATAGACGTCGCCATCGTTGTTTACACAGACGACAGGTGTATCACTAATAAGCAAATCCAAATACGGAAGCGGCGCCATCCGGAAATTTGGGTGGAGCTTTGTAAATCATTCTTTAAATTATTTTCCATGAAACGACATTTATTCCATGCCAACAATTCGTTTGTTTAAATTAAAAGCAGACAACAATAAGCGGAAACGGCAAAATCCGGAAATATAGGAGGGGGTTGTGATATCACTTTCCTAGGGGTGTGATATCACTTTCAAGGGGGTGTGATATCACCCGGGCTGATATCAACTTGTGGAAATTTTAGACTTATCACATATACAAAAAGGGTGTTATTATTAGTAAACATATGATAAATGTAGGTAATACAATGTCCTACGGTTGTGTATATGTAGGTAATGCAATGTCTTACGGTTGTGTATATGTAGGTAATGCAATGTCCAACGGTTGTGTATATGTAGGTAATGCAATGTCCTACGTAGGTAATGCAATGTCCTACGTTGTGTATATATAGGTAATGCAATGTCCTACGGTAATGCAATGTCCTACGGTTGTGTATAGGTAGGTAATAGTATGTCCTATGATGTGTATATGAAGGTAATGCAATGTCCTATGGTTGTGTATATGTAGGTAATGCAATGTCCTACGTTGCGTATATATAGGTAATGCAATGTCCTACGTTGTGTATATGTAGGTATTGCAATGTCTTACGGTTGTGTATATGTAGGTAATGCAATGTCCAACGGTTGTGTATATGTAGGTAATGCAATGTCCTACGTTGTGGATATGTAGATAATGCAATGTCCTACGGTTGTGTATATATAGGTAATGCAATGTCCTACGGTAATGCAATGTCCTACGGTTGTGTATAGGTAGGTAATAGGATGTCCTATGATGTGTATATGAAGGTAATGCAATGTCCTATGGTTGTGTATATGTAGGTAATGCAATGTCCTACGGTTGCGTATATGTAGGTAATGCAATGTCCTACGGTTGTGTATATGTTGGTAATGCAATGTCCAACGGTTGTGTATATGTAGGTAATGCAATGTCCTCCGTTGTGTATATGTAGGTAATGCAATGTTCTACGGTTGCGTATATGTAGGTAATGCAATGTCCTACGATGTGTATATGTTGGTAATAAAATGTCCTACGTTGTGTATATGTAGGTAATGCAACGTCCTACGGGTGTGTATAATTATGTAGGTAATGCAATGTCCTACGTTGTGTATATTTAGGTAATGCAACGTCCTACGGTTGTGTATAATTATGTAGGTGATGCAATGTCCTACGTTGTGTATATGTAGGTAATGCAATATCCTACGGTTGTGTATATGTAGGTAATGCAATGTCCTACGATTTGTATATGTAGGTAATGCAATGTTCTACGTTGTATATATGTAGGTAATGCAATGTCCTACGGTTGTGTAGAGGGAGGTAATAGTATGTCCTATGATGTGTATATGAAGGTAATGCAATGTCCTATGGTTGTGTATATGTAGGTAATGCAATGTCCTACGGTTGTATATATGTAGGTAATGCAATGTTCTACGTTGTATATATGTAGGTAATGCAATGTCCTACTGTTGTTTATATGTAGGTAATGCAATGTCCTACGGTTGCGTATATGTAGGTAATGCAATGTTCTACGGTTGCGTATATGTAGGTAATGCAATGTCCTACGGTTGTGTAGAGGGAGGTAATAGTATGTCCTATGATGTGTATATGAAGGTAATGCAATGTCCTATGGTTGTGTATATGTAGGTAATGCAATGTCCTACGTTTGTGTATATGTAGGTAATGCAATGTCCTACGTTTGGGTATATGTAGGTAATGCAATGTCCTACGGTTGTATATATGTAGGTAATGCAATGTTCTACGTTGTATATATGTAGGTAATGCAATGTCCTACGGTTGTGTATAGGTAGGTAATTCAATGTCCTATGATGTGTATATGTAGGTAATGCAACGTCCTATGGATGTGTATATGTAGGTAATGCAATGTCCTACGTTTTGTATATGTAGGTAATGCAATGTTCTACGTTGTATATATGTAGGTAATGCAATGTCCTACTGTTGTTTATATATAGGTAATGCAATGTCCTACGGTTGCGTATATGTAGGTGATGCAATGTCCTACGTTGTGTATATGTAGGTAATGCAACGTCCTACGGTTGTGTATAATTATGTAGGTAATGCAATGTCCAACGTTGTGTATATGTCGGTAATGCAACGTCCTACGGTTGCGAATAATTATGTAGGCAATGCAATGTCCTACGTTGTGTATATGTAGGTATTGCAATGTCTTACGGTTGTGTATATGTAGGTAATGCAATGTCCTCCGTTGTGTATATGTAGGTAATGCAATGTTCTACGGTTGCGTATATGTAGGTAATGCAATGTCCTACGATGTGTATATGTTGGTAATAAAATGTCCTACGTTGTGTATATGTAGGTAATGCAATGTCCTACGTTGTGTATATGTAGGTAATGCAATGTTCTACGGTTGCGTATATGTAGGTAATGCAATGTCCTACGTTTGTGTATATGTAGGTAATGCAATGTCCTACGGTTGTGTATAGGTAGGTAATAGTATGTCCTATGATGTGTATATGAAGGTAATGCAATGTCCTATGGTTGTGTATATGTAGGTAATGCAATGTCCCACGTTGTGTATATGTAGGTAATGCAACGTCCTACGGTTGTGTATAATTATGTAGGTAATGCAATGTCCAACGATGTGTATATGTAGGTAATGCAATGTCCTACGTTGCGTATATATAGGTAATGCAATGTCCTACGTTGTGTATATGTAGGTAATGCAATGTCCTACGTTGTGTATATGTAGATAATGCAATGTCCTACGGTTGTGTATATATAGGTAATGCAATAGCCTACGGTTGTGTATATGTAGGTAATGCAATGTCCTACGTTGTGTCTATGTAGGTAATGCAACGTCCTACGGTTGTGTATATGTAGGTTATGCAATGTCCTATGTTGTGTATATGTAGGTAATGCAACGTCCTATGGTTGTGTATATGTAGGTTATGCAATGTCCTATGTTGTGTATACGTAGGTAATGCAACGTCCTACGGTTGTGTATATCTAGGTTATGCAATGTCCTATGTTGTGTATATGTAGGTAATGCATAACCTACATATACACAACCGTAGGCTATTGCATTACCTATATATACGCAACCGTAGGACATTGCATTACCTGCATATACACAACATAGTGCATTGCATTACCTACATATACCCAACCGTAGGACATTGCATTACCTATATATAGGTAATGCAATGTCCTACGGTTGTGTATAGGTAGGTAATATAATGTCCTATGATGTGTATATGAAGGTAATGCAATGTCCTATGGTTGTGTATATGTAGGTAATGCAATGTCCTACGGTTGCGTATATATAGGTAATGCAATGTCCTACGTTGTGTATATGTAGATAATGCAATGTCCTACGGTTGGGTATATATAGGTAATGCAATGTCCTACGGTTGCGTATATGTAGGTAATGCAATGTCCTACGGTTGTGTATATATAGGTAATGCAATGTCCTACTGTTGTGTATATGTAGGTAATGCAATATCCTACGTTGTGTCTATGTAGGTAATGCAATGTCCAACGTTGTGTATATATAGGTAATGCAATGTCCTACGGTTGTGTATATGTAGGTAATGCAATGTCCTACGTTGTGTATATATAGGTAATACAATGTCCTACGGTTGTGTATATATAGGTAATGCAATGTCCTATGGTTGTGTATATGTAGGTAATGCAATGTCCAACGTTGTGTATATATAGGTAATGCAATGTCCTACGGTTGTGTATATGTAGGTAATGCAATGTCCTACG
>NW_018404075.1:15567-21215 GCF_002113885.1 Mizuhopecten yessoensis
TATATGTAGGTAATGCAATGTCCTACGTTGTGTATATGTAGGTAATGCAATGTCTTACGTTGTGTATTCCTAGGTTATATAATGTATATCACGTAAGCTACACTTTGTCTTTAAAAATCGTGTGAATACTAAACAAAATGTTCAGTCAGCGCTCAGACAGAGCAAGCGACCTTGTATAAGCAGCTAAAAGTACAATCATATCTTATTCCGCATTGCTTGCTGATTTATGTAAAACATGATTCAAAACTATTTTTTTGATCTTTCACTTGTCATCCTATGTCAAAATTGGCATATTGTAAGTAAAATTCCACATATATCTTCAAAAGAGATTTACACTAATGATAATAAGCATGTACAAAATGAACACGGGAACACAATGACGTACACATGGTGATAACTAAACAACAGTAAATATTGATCTAAACGTGTACATTTTGAAAACTAAACGACAGTAAATATTGAACTAAACGTGTACATTTTGAAAACTAAACAACAGTAAATAATGATCTACACGTGAACATGGTGATCACTAAACAACAGTAAATATTGACCTTCACGTGTACATGGTGATAACTAAACAACAGTAAATATGGATTTACACGTGTAAATGGTGATATCTAAACTAGAGTAAATGTTGATCTATACGTGCAATATGGTGATGTCTAGATGACGATATCTCGTTATTATTTTACGCAGTGTCTTTGAAGTATAATTTGTTGACGCTAAGGAATGACAATAATTAAATACGTGTCTCGATGGAACGGACGATAACTCATATTGTGACAATGTTTTGCACCTTTTAACCGGTGAGACAATAGCAGTGATGTTATTTATAGCTTGAGTTGTCAGAGCCTAGCGGGAGGTAGCTTTGCAGTTAGTGACCCGCAGTCCGACCCCTGGCGCCCTATCATTCATATAGGCTACAACGAGTGAGGGGTGAGGGTAGATCTCGACAACGCCTAGTCAACCCTGGCAGTGCGGCCAACCACCTGACACATAGTAAACCTCTACATAGATACATGGTATATCTCTAATATATATTTTCATGTTAATCATAAGCAACTCCTTTTTAATGAACGACCCTCCCCCTCTGTCTCCTGCCGAGACTGTGACGGACACCAGGACCACATGTACAGCGTTGTCATATTACCCATGGAAATAATAAACGTAACCAAATGTTATCATTTAAGGAGTCCATTCCCCGTGTCTGTACAAAATCATTCTGGTTGCAAGTTTGTAATTAACTCTCTGATTTAAATAGTATCACTAAATAACCGTCTTTCGCTGTACGTTATGACGTGGTGTTAGGAATGTGTTGGCATGCTGCGGTGCTGGTGGGTGACTACGGTGAACCCCAGCGGACGCCATCTCTCCTACATCTCACATATTGGTTTGGCTATCAAATTCATTCTAACTAGACGGAATCAGAGCAAGTCCGTGTTTGTTTTTCGTGTAAATTGAAACTCAGGCGAAATGTAACATTGATAACTGTACTTGCTTGCTCTTTTCATAATTAGTCTAAAATGTATAAAGAAAAGTTACCAAAAATTGAATAAACATGATAACTCATTCTGATAAAATGAATTTCAAATACATCAATATCGCTTACTTTTCTGTCTTTTAATAAATGAGATCGCGAAAAGAAAACAAGTGTCACTTAAATCATTGCAAAACCGTAAACTAGAATTGGACTGAAGGCTCCACACTCCGTCGACGCATCAATATTGGCGGATGAGAGTAAATTCTTGTTAAAACGCACGTTCTTCAGTTGTTGTATCAGTTTTACAGACTTAATCTTCATAAAAGAAGAATTAGATGTCGGGGTGGGGTTGTCGGTGTAAGGTCATGACTTTAGGGCCCGCTGAGAGACACAAGTCTAATCTCTGCCGATAACTTTGGCAGATCCCAAGTCTGCACAGCCTTCTCCGTTCAGCGAGACAGACACTACAATCGATTCTGTGGATCAAGCTAAGAACATTTTACCGGCTCCAAACATGTTCTCTGGTAGTTTTTTTGTTTCTGCAATTAAATTATTTGTCTCTCTTATTAAATTTTTGTTAAAAGAAACAAGCAAGTAATTGCAAGTGGTTGTTTTTATCGCGATGTATTTAGTCAACCATAAAAGAAACTGAACTAGGCATGGCGTCCGCATGGCTTGGAGCTTTACTTTCACTTATATCTCCTTATGGTACGTAGTAAAGGCGGAACACAGGAACATTAACATGATTGAGTTTTATAATATTAATACATCTGATGCAACACCATACTCATGTGTTTACCATCTACAACCGCGAACGTCAGCAGATACAAAGCATATGTGATATGTCAAGATAGAGGGTGACATTGTGATATGAATCATCTACAAAGAAAATAACTGAGACATGACGTTGAATGTGGATAACGGCTGTTAATAATTTAAGTCCCTAAGAACGAAAAAATGTCAACAATCGTGAAAAAAATGGACAAACAAAAACACGCACAAATTAATAATAGTTATCTAAAAAAAGAGAAAATTAAATCCCAGAAGTAACATGATGACACTGATCGGTGCCAAGCATCCAACATAGAAATATGTCTACCAACCACACGCTTAATACCGTTATAATACAAACAAGGCGCCTACCGATGTAGAACTGTTGAGAAGTACCAACCTTACAAACCACAGCCATAGGAGTCAACTCGGAGTAACAAACTAGGGTTAGGTACATGTTAGTAGTTGCTTTGTTTCATTAACTGTTTATCAAATTTTTGCCATTTTATTAGCTTGCAATAATGGGTGAAGCTCAATATTATATATTCTAGACAGGTTGTGGGTGTTCCAAGGGTTTCAAACATTGTAGATTCTCCAAGTAATGTACCATCCGTGTGCGTTCTGGTATACCATACCTGTGTGTTCCGGTATACCATATGTGTTTGCGATTGTATACCATTCGTTAATATTCTGGTATACCATACGTTATGTTCTGGTATACCATTTATTTATGTTCTTGTACACAATACGTTTATGTTCTAGTATACCATACAGGTATGCCATGGTATACCATACGTTTATGTTCCGATATACCATACGTGTGTATTCCGGTATACCATACGTGTGTGTTCCGGTATACCATACCTGTGTGTTCCGGTATACCATACGTGTTTGTTCCGGTATACCATACCTGTGTGTTCCGGTATACCATATGTGTGTGTTCCGGTATACCATGTGTTATGTTCCTGTATACCATACGTTTATGTCCTGGAATACCATACGTTATGTTCCGGTGTATCATTCATTTATGTTCCGGTACACCATACGTTTATGTCCTGGTACACGATACGTTATGTTACGGTATACCATACGTTTATGTCCTGGTATACGATACGTTATGTTACGGTATACCATACGTGTTTGGCCTGGTATACATACGTGTGTGTTCCGGTATACCATATGTTATGTTCCTGTATACCATACGTTTATGTCCTGGTATATCATACGTTATGTTCCGGTATACCATACGTGGGTGTTCCGGTAAACCATACATGTGTGTTCCGGTAAACCATAAGTGTGTGTTCCGGTATACCATACGTGTTTGTTCATGTATATCATTCATTTATGTTCCGGTACACCATACATATATGCACTGGTATACCATACGTATAAGTTTTGTGATACCATACGTTTATGTCCTTGTAAACCATTCGTTAATGTTCTGGTACACCATACGTTTATGTTCTGATATACCATACGTTATGTTCCGGTGTATCATTCATTTATGTTCCGGTACACCATACATACATGACCTGGTATACCATACGATTAAGTTTTGTTACACCATACGTTTAAGTTCTGTGATACCATACGCCTATGTCCTTATATACCATTCGTTAATGTTCTGGTATACTATTTGTTCATATATCCTGGTATACCAAACATGTATGCCCTGGCATACAATAAGTTTATGTTCTGGTATACCATACACGTATGCCCTTGTATACTATTCGTGTATGCCCTAGTATACCCTATGTGTATGCCCTCGTAAACCATTCGTTTATATTCCGGTATACCATACGTTTATGCCCTGGTATACCATACATTTTGTTCCGGTATACGATAAGTTATGTTACGGTATACCATACGTTTATGTCCTGGTATACCATACGTTATGTTCCGGTACACCGTGCGTTTATGTCCTGGTATACGATACGTTATGTAACGGTATACCATACGTGTTTGACTTGGTATACATACGTGTGTGTTCCGGTATACCATATGTTATGTTCCTGTATACCATACGTTTATGCCCTGGTATACCATACGTTATGTTCCGGTATACCATACGTTTATGTCCTGGTATGACATACATTATGTTACGGTATACTATACGTGTATGTTCCGATGAACTAATTTCTGACATAATTCTGTTCCAATAGTGTCATAAATAACAGGCTTGCCAGCATACATGGCAGAGTAACGGAAAGTGTACAGTATATATACATCATCTGGTCGAGCCCCCTTCCGGAGATGTTGAATGAAAGATTGGAGAAGATAGAATTTATCTAACACCCTTCAGGATAGCTCGAAACATGACAGCGTCACGTTGGATCTCTCAGCACCCGGTCTATCGCGGGCTCTGCTGAAGGTTCTAGTGAAAAGGGACTGTATCGTTTTCAACAGCTGAAAAGTAAACATGGCGAGGTCTGTGATGTTTCAGGCCAAACCCACTCAACATTAGCCAGGTCTGATTAGATGGGCGAGTCGGTCACCCGGCGCCTGCCATCTCTCATCACAGCAATTGTACCGTGTGTCCATTACCGCCAACAACTGTCAAGGTGAAACATTCCATAACCTTTGTAACACGTGATCACTCTTATTTTCGCACATTTTACATTTGCAATCAGTACACAGGAATGGCAGACGATGCTAAGGGATTCATAAAACTGTCACAACATGCTACAACCATGAGAAACCGTACGCTACCCAGGTAACGAGGGTTTAGGGCTTGTTTGATCTTAATAACGAACGTGCCCGTATAACATACTTCCTGTCTTTTAGGGTTGGTGTAAGAGAAATGATGTGCTTGGCAAAAGCTTGTCTTCAGGGATAGCGCAAGCGACATACTAACGTGTAAGAAGGTCATCATTTTGAAGAATGACTTACAGTGTCAAAAGGATTCGACCCTGGGCGGAAGGTATATCCTAACTCAGTTTCAATGTATTAAACAAAACAAAATTAATGAAAGAATAGCCAAAATGATCACTTTACCAGACTCTGCTTATTTGTACTTTGATCTTAATCTGTACCAGGACATAAACATATGGTATACCGGAACATAACGTGTGGTATACCAGGTCAAATACGTATGGTATACAGGAACATAACGTATGGTATACCGGAACAAACACGTATTAAATTCAGTTTTGTTGTGCTGGAGAATTGAACAGGACGGTCTTTTTGCAGACCAGGTCCATGTTTACCATCGGAACTGTAGCGGAGATTTCGGGGTTACGAGGTTAGATTTCCAGGACTGTAGTTTAGCGTCTCAGGACGGAACTGGATGCTGGACTGGTGTCTGAGGACAGAACTGGGTGTTGGTCGGGTGTCTGCGGCCAGAACTTGGTGCTGGACTGGTGTCTGAGGACAGAACTGGGTCTTGGACTGGTGTCTG
>NW_018404075.1:33710-34070 GCF_002113885.1 Mizuhopecten yessoensis
TGGTGTTAAACTGGTGTCTGAGGCCAGAACTGGGTGTTCAACTGTATCTGAGGACAGATCTGGGTGTTGGTCGGGTGTCTGAGGACAGAACTTCGTGTTGAACTGGTGTCTGAGGACAGAACTGGATGTTGTACTGGTGACTGAGGCCAGAACTGGGTGTTCAACTCGTATCTGAGGACAGAACTGGGTGTTGGTCGGGTGTCCGAGGACAGAACTTTGTGTTGAACTGATGTCTGAGGACATAACTGGGTGTTGGTGGGGTGTCTGAGGCCAGAAGTGGGTGTTGGACCGGTGTCTGAGGACAGAAGTGGGTGTTGGACTAGTGTCTGAGGACAGAACTGGGTGTTGGACTGGTGTCTG
>NW_018404075.1:34768-35969 GCF_002113885.1 Mizuhopecten yessoensis
CTGGGTGCTGGACTGGTATCTGACGACAAAACTGGGTGTTGGACTGGTGTCTGAGGACAGAACTGGGTGTTGTTCTTGTTTATGAGGACAGAACTTGGTGTTGGACTGGATACCTTTGACATCGAAGCAATAACCATGATGATTTTGGAATTATACGGTTTGTACCAAAATAATTGCGTATACTTTTGTCCATAAACCGTTTTTTTTTTTTTTTTTTTTTTTTAACATGTTGATTTTAATATATTTTACTCGCACATTATTATTGACTTGCACATAACGCACATTTATATTTTGAACTCGCACATTAATCTATTGACTTCGCACATTAACATGTTAAGCTGTTAATAGCATGTTACATACTGACCTATTGTTGATCGGAATTTAATACATATATGCACTCGTACCTTTGACATAAGTCGCATATCAACAAAAAATATCGGACTCACTTTTTAATGTTATGGTTAAAAAATAGACTTTGGTTTTAGGTTTATTTTTTGGAAATATTGTTGTATATTCTTTTTTTTTTTTTTTTTTTTATATACAGTATCATAATGTACTAGAAATACAAAATCATGTTATAATTTAAGTAATATATCATAATGTACTAGAAATACAATATCATGTTATAATTTAAGTTACATGTATGCATCATAATGTACTAAAAATACAATATCAAGTCACAATATAAGTAATATATCATAATGTATTAGAAATACAATATCATGTTATAATTCAAGCAATATATCATAATGTATCAGAAATACAATATCATGTTATAAGTTAAGTTACATATCATAATGTACCAGAAATACAATATCATGTTATAAGTTAAGTTACATGTATACATCATAATGTACCAGAAATACAACAGCATGTTACAATATAAGTAAAACATCATAATGTATTAGAAATACAATATCATGTTATAATATAAGTAAAACATCATAATGTATTAGAAATGCAATATCATGTTATAACTCAAGTAACATATCATAATGTACTAGAAATACAATATCATGTTATAATATAAATAATATATCATTTTGTACTAGAAATACAATACCATGTTATAAGTCAAGTTACATGTATATACAGTATCATACTGCACTAGAAATACAATATCATGTTACAATTTAAGTGATATATCATTTTGTACTAGAAATACAATATCATGTTAGAATTTAAGTAATATATCATAATG
>NW_018404075.1:48359-49850 GCF_002113885.1 Mizuhopecten yessoensis
TTTTCACCTTCTTCTAGCCATTTTATTCTAGATCGGATTTGTGCGCCATATGCTTTTCTATTATATAAGTTTTCTAATTTAGTTTCTAATTCATTTATTGTATCACTGTTTTCATTATATGATAGTTCATGTAGTTCTTTAATTACATTCTCTATTTTTGTAATTTCATTTTTCACCTCCTTAGCCAGCTTTTTACTGAATGTAATAGATTCTTCTTTTATTTGTATTTTACATATGTCCCATGCTGTGTGAATATCCATGTTGTTTTTTATTTTGGTGTTGCAAGTTTTAATAATCTCTATTATATATTTTTTGTATTCAATATTACTTAGCAAACTTTTGTTGAATTTCCAGTATCCAGATCCCCTAGATGTATTTGTATTATCAAACATTATTGACACTGCTAGATGATCCGTTGATTTTATCATGGCTGGACGTATATCAGTCTTTATCATCTTTGGAGTTAATTCCCTTGATATTAAAAAATAATCTATTCGGCTTGCTTCCCTGTTTGTATTTTTTCTTCGCCAGGTAAATTGTTGTTTGTCTGGATTTTTGTATCTCCACATATCTACTAAATTCAATTCCTTTTTCATTGTTTTGAGATTATGCACACATTTTTGAATTTTGTTTACTGATTTTCTGTCTATATTATCTTGTATGTCATTCCAGTCACCTCCGATGACTATGAATCCTTGGTTAAAATCTTCTACTTTGGTTTTGATTCTCTTATAGAAAGTGTTTCTTTGGTGTTTGTCATTTGGGGCATAAATGTTAACTATTGTAAAAATGTTTTCATTTAGTTTTAGGTTTGTCATTATGCATCTGCCATCATCATCAGACCATGTATTTATTATTTCATACTTCAAGTTATCTTTTATTAATATTGATACCCCTCTGCTCTGACTGGAGCCATTGCTGTGTATAAATTCTCCTTGCCATTCTGTGTTGATGTATGGGATTTCTTTTTCTGTAAAATGTGTCTCTTGTATGCATATTATATTTGCCTTTTGTTGTTTGACCCATTGATAGAACCTATTTCTTTTTAGTTTATCTCGGAGACCTTGAGTGTTCAAGGTTATGCAGTGTATTTTGTCAGACATGTATTTCTTATGTTTGATGTAATTTGTATATAGCATATATGCACATCATCCGTAGCATGCAAAAATGCAAAATATACCTTACACATATGTATTCGTAGCCCACACATACTCATATGTATATTACACATGCACACATGTACCCCACACACATGCATATGTATACTGCACCCATGCACAAGCACACTGTAAGTATATACACCTCTTGTTAACATGCATGGACATATAATTCTATTCAGTATCTGTTCCATAATTCTCATATCACTTGTATAAATATTGTCCACTTTTTTGTTTGTATATAGTTTTTTCATGCATATTATGTTATATATTTTTACTCTATATTTTCTTACCAAGCATAGATAATATACATGTGTATATATATATTATATAT
>NW_018404075.1:50385-64227 GCF_002113885.1 Mizuhopecten yessoensis
CTTCATCTTCTTTTGTCTCCTCTTCGTCTCCTGAGTCAGCATTGCAGCTTGAAACGTCTTCATCAGAAACGTCTTCCCCTACACAGTCTGCTGCTTTATGGCCAGGTCTGCCACATTCTCTACATTTTATTTCGTTCGGACAGTTCTTGCCTAAGTGCCCTTCTTCAAGACAGTTGTTGCACTTGAGCTTCCTGTTGATCTGACCGTTGTGGAGCACGACTGCTCTGTATCTTCCGATTTCCATAGATATTTCGAATGGCTGTGAGAATTTGTTTACCACAGCTATTCTGTCACCTGTCTCGCAGTTTGTAAGCCTACCATCGACTCTCAGTTTCTCTCGATAGAAACTTACAATCTCGATGTCTCTGATTGTGAAGATCCTTCGAATCTGGCCATCGTCAGCGGAAAGCGGTATATTCTTCACCCTGACCGTCACCACCGTATCCCTTCTCTGAGAATATAACGACGACCGTGAAGGGTTAGAGTTGTATATCGGGATAGTTTTTGCTCGAAGATGTATCCCTGAAGTGAGGAGAGCGTCTCTACTCTTTTCACAGTCGGTGTACATGTATATTCTCCACAGACCACGTACACGTTGGATACCAACTAAACCGTTTTTTCGGTATATACCGTATAACACCCCAAATTAATCATGGCTTTCCCTTATGATTAAATTTAAAAAGACAGACGACAATATTTTAATTAATAAAAAAGAAATATTTATCAATTTGTGATAAAAACAAAATCAATTCGCGCAAAACTCAACGTTATGCAGATATTTTATCGCCGAAAAACTTTAACCAATCAGACGTTAGCATTTCAATTACCGCGTCATAGAATGCGGTATATGACGTCATCACTTTTTGTGTTTTCTATTTTTTAGGTTATACGATATAACCTGAACAAGTCTAGCATTGGGGGAATAGCCAAAATTAAACTATTAACTCTATGGACACAAGGAGAACTGTGTTCAGATTCTGATGACAGAGGAGGAGGAAGGCTGTGGTGGAGAGTTTGAAGACAGACGAGATTAGACCAGGATAAGTGTGGTTTGTCTGAGGAAAGGGTGGTTTATTTGATCAGGACAACTGAGTCTTTAGAGAGACTCGGATAAGTGTGTATGGAGTCTGTGGACACCGGTTTTGACAGATTTATGCCTGTTTCCGTAGACACATGAATCGTCCCGACAGTCTTGTAACCGCCGATAACCAACTGTCTCCTTCGTGAGAACACAAAGAGCTTAAAAACTAAAATCCGAAACATTTCCAATTGATAACACCATGATATACACCGGTGTCTAGATGTTATGAGGCAAATGATGATTGTGGACGACAGACATGTTTTGATAGGGGAAATAAATTCCCATAAATCATTGCGCTATAACAAATTAGAGCAGGGTTATCGCCTCAGTTTGACACAGACATCCCCTGTATCTGAAAGCGGTGTGGTCATATCCCTCCGCGCTTGCCAAGATAAGGAGTAAATCGCCGTATATCGCTCGTAAATATTGTTACATTTGATACAACAGTGTAGAAAAATAGACGGATACATTTTATTACTCCGGTGTGGAATGCATCAAGACATTTCTTTTTCCTGATCAAATCTAGGATCGTTTTATTGGCATAGTCTGAGACGTTGCATGCTAGTTTCAATCCTGAGATACATTAGAATGACATGTCGTAAAGCCGCACCGCTAAAACCCTGTGTCAGATTACATGTATGCAATAATATATTCCATTTCAGATCCAAACTCCGTTATCAGAGGGCCAATTCATAACAAGATGCCATGGTGCTAAAATATTGGTAGAGACTGAAGGGACCTGATCACGATAATCTATACACGTGTCAGTAAAAGTCAAGGTCATCATTTGTTGCATCTGCATGGACCTTTTAAGTTGTCAGAATTATGATAGATTTTGAAGATCAAAACTTTACAAGCCGAACTTATACACATTTTCCGTTTATAGCAGATGTGGAGAAGTATTTGAATAACAAACTAAGTTTTAGATGGGTTGTCAACACTCTCAGCTAAAGCCGTACGTGTCTTATAGCGTAAGGCCGCTAGTGTCTTATAGCGTAAGGCCGTACGTGTCTTATAGCGTAAGGCCGCACGTGTCTTATAGCGTAAGGCCGCTAGTGTCTTATAGCGTAAGACCGGACGTGTCTTATAGCGTAAGGCCGTACGTGTCTTATAGCGTAAGGCCGTATGTGTCTTATAGCGTAAGGCCGTACGTGTCTTATAGCGTAAGACCGGACGTGTCCTATAGCGTAAGGCCGCACGTGACTTATAGCGTAAGGCCGCACGTATCTTATAGCGTAAGGCCGGACGTGTCTTATAGCGTAAGGGCGCTAGAGTCTTATAGCGTAAGGGCGCTAGAGTCTTATAGCGTAAGGGCGTACGTGTCATATATCCTAAGGCCGTACGTGTCTTCTAGCGTAAGGCCGTATGTGTCTTATAGCGTAAGCCCGCACGTGTCTTATAGTGTAAGTCCGTATGTGTCTTATAACGTAAGGCCGCACGTGTCATATAGCGTAAGGCCGTAAGTGTCTTATAGCGTAAAGCCGCACGTGTCTTATAACGTAAGGCCCTACGTGCCTTATAGCGTAAGACCGTAAGCGTCCTATAGCGTAAGGCCGTACGTGTCTTATAGCGTAAGGCCGCTCGTGTCTTATAGCGTAAGACCGCACGTGTCTTATAGCGTAAGGCCGCACGTGTCTTATAGCGTAAGGCCGTACGTGTCTTATAGCGTAAGGCCGCTCGTGTCTTATAGCGTAAGGCCGCACGTGTCTTATAGCGTAAGGCCGTATGTGTCTTATATCGAAAGGCCGCACGTGTCTTATAGCGTAAGACCGGACGTGTCTTATAGCGTAAGGCCGTACGTGTCTTATAGCGTAAGGCTGTACGCGTCTTATAGCGTAAGGCCGGACGTGTCTTATAGCTTAAGGCTGTACGTGTCTTATAGCGTAAGGCCGTACGCGTCTTATAGCGTAAGGCTGTACGTGTCTTATAGCGTAAGGCCGCACGCGTCCTATAGCGTAAGGCTGTACGTGTCTTATAGCGTAAGGCCGCACGTGTCTTATAGCGTAAGACCGTACGTGTCTTATAGCGTAAGGCCGGACGTGTCTTATATCGTAAGGCCGTACGTGTCTTATAGCGTAAGGCCGTACGCGTCTTATAGCGTAAGGCTGTACGTGTCTTATAGCGTAAGGCTGTACGTGTCTTATAGCGTAAGGCCGTACGTGTTTTATAGAGAAGGCCGTACGTGTCTTATAGCGTAAGGCCGTACGTGTCTTATAGCGTAAGGCCATACGTGTCCCGCACGTGTCTTATAGCGTAAGGCCGCACGTGTCTTATAGCGTAAGGCAATCAACTCAACAGATCACTAATAATAAGACCAGAACAAGAGGCCAGTTTAGAAGAATGGCACAACACTGACGGCACCGATAGTAGATACGTGGAATCAAAATAGCAATGCACTTCAAAGTATCATATACGACTTCAAAATATGATATACGACTAATGACACCAAGGTTAGAGACCAGAACACATCAATTGAGACTAAATCATACAAATCCAAAATCAGGAGTAAAGGCTATCTAGACTAGATTGTCTCAGAGAAAATTAACCACATTAAGACCATGAATTAAAAGGGTAAGACCACGAAAGAACATTGTTTGTTAAATAGGAAGTGGTTGTATTCATAAGAACATTGTTCGTGTGCGAACCGGATGTGGTTGTTCTCAATGGAACATTGCTCTTTTAGACACAACCACAATAGGTTGACCCAAGAACAATGTTCCTTTAAAAGCAACTTAGTCATGTTAACGCATAGACAATGTGCCTTTAAGAGGGAAGTTCCTATAGTATAACAATTCCACGTACATGGAATATTCCCATAATTCGATAACTTCCTGTATGCTAACAAGTATAATGTTATCAAAGATTGTATTCTGCGATACCTTTTCATTAGATCACCAGTGACGTGTTGCTCTCTACATAGTATATCGAGCTAACAACAATGATTGTTAAAGTTATTTCTAATAATTATTGTCAGGATTTGTTAAAGATAGCTGTTTGATTAGATGAGAAGTTCTGAATGGAAATGTCTTTGTGTTAAATGACAGACAATGAAGGTAGTGACCATGTTTCAACATACTACAGATGTGATAAGGACTCGGATATCAAATTCCTAGTGGGAAAAATTGGTCCTTTATTGCAGAAATGATTGTATTATCACGTGATATTTCCTTGTTACCAACTGATTAGGTCACGTGTTCTCCGAAAGCGATGAAAGGTGTCTGGTAGATAAATACGTGTAACTTCCTGTAATGATGTGACATGAGGAAGCTGTTAGTGAATACCAGGTGGACCTCCGCACGTTTCGACCTTCTGTCAGACAAGGACGTGCTACATAGGATCTAACATAGAAACACTTATGTTAAGGTTATCAACCAATATAAAAAAGTAAGATGTTAAAGGTTACTACATTGTGTAAAAACAAAACTTCTCAAAATCAAATGTAAAGCACAAGACACTGAATTGTAAATATTTATTATAAAGTTTCTTTATATAATTTTCGAAAACTCGACCGCAACTAAACTCAATCGTGCAGATCTTGAATACGAAACAGTTGGTCACTGTTATAAGTAAAACTAAGAACACCAGCTACTGTAAACATCAATAATCTAAGCTAAAAAGTAAACACCTGGTAAAAGCTATCAATATCAGTCAGGTAAGAGGAAAAATATACATATAAATAACTATTTCCATGTCATTATCACATACGGGCTGGTATGATATTAACTTCTTATAGCGTAAGGCCGGACGGCTTGTATGGTATTAACTTCGATACATATAAATAACTATTTCCATGTCATTATCACATACGGACTGGTATGATATTAATTTCGATGTCAATATCACATACGGGCTGGTATGATATTAACTTCGAAGTCAATATCACATACGGGCTGGTATGATATTTACTTCGATGCCAGTATCACATACGGGCTGGTATTATATTAACTTCGATGCCAGTATCACATACGGGCTGGTATGATATTAACTTCGAAGTCAATATCACATACGGGCTGGTATGGTATTAACTTCGATGTCAATATCACATACGGGTTGGTATGGTATTGATTTCGATGTCAATCTCACATACGGGCTTGCATGGTATTGATTTCGATGTCAATATCACATACGGGCTTGTGTATTATTTACTTCGATGTCAATTCTCACACGGGCTGGTATATTATTGAATTCGATGTCAATATCAGATACGGGTTTGTATGGTTTTCACTTCGATGTCAATATCACATACGGGCTTGTGTAGTATTTACTTCGATGTCAATTCTCACACGGGCTGGTATGGTATTGAATTCGATGTCAATATCAGATACGGGTTTGTATGGTATTAACTTCGATGTCAATATCACATACGGGCTGGTATGGTATTAAATTCGATGTCAATATCACAAACGGGCTGGTATGATATAAACTTCGATGTCATTATCGCATACGGGCTGGTATGAAATTAACTTAGATGTCAATATCACACACGGACTGGTATAGTCTTTACTTCGATGTCAATTCTCACGCGGGCTGGTATGGTATTACCTGCGATGTCAATATCACATACGGGTTGGTATGGTATTAACTGCGATGTCAATATCACATACGGGCTGGTATGAAATTAACTTCGATGTCAATATCACACACGGACTGGTATAGTATTTACTTCGATGTCAATATCACATACGGACTGGTGTGATATTAACTTCGATGTCAATATCACATACGGGCTGGTATGGTATTAACTGAGATGACAATATAACTTACGGGCTGGTATGGTATTAACTTCGATGTTAATATCACATACGGGCTGGTATGAAATTAACTTCGATGTCAATAACACACACGGACTGGTATAGTATTTACTTCAATGTCAATATCACATACGGACTGGTGTGATATTAACTTCGATGTGGTATTAACTTCGATGACAATATCACCTACGGGCTGGTATGGTATTACCTGCGATGTCAATATCACATACGGGCTGGTATTATATTAACTTCGATGCAAGTATCACATATGTGCTGGTATGATATTAACTACGATGACACATACGGGCTGGTATGGTATTAACTTAGATGACAATATTACTTACGGGCTGGTATGGTTTTAACTTCGATGACAATATCACATACGGACTGATATGGTATTAACTTAGATGTCAATATCACATACGGGCTGGTATTATATTAACTTCGATGCAAGTATCACATATGTGCTGGTATGATATTAACTACGATGACACATACGGGCTGGTATGGTATTAACTGAGATGACAATATAACTTACGGGCTGGTATGGTATTAACTTCGATGTTAATATCACATACGGGCTGGTATGAAATTAACTTAGATGTCAATATCACACACGGACTGGTATAGTCTTTACTTCGATGTCAATATCACATACGGGCTGGTGTGATATTAACTTCGATGTCAAGATCACATACGGGCTGGTATGGTATTAACTTCGATGTTAATATCACATACGGGCTTGTAAGATATTAATTTCGATGTCAATATCGCACACGGGCTTGTATGATATTAACGTCAGGTTGGTATGGTATTGATTTCGATGTCAATATCACATACGGGCTTGCATGGTATTGATTTCGATGAAAATATCACTTACGGGCTGGCATGGTATTAACTTAGATGTCAATATCACATACGGGCTGGTATGAAATTAACTTCGATGTCAATAACACACACGGACTGGTATAGTATTTACTTCGCGGGCTGGTATGATATTAACTTCGATGCCAGTATCACCTACGGGCTTGTATGATATTAACTTCGATGTAAATATCACATACGGGCTGGTATGGTATTAACTTCGATGTTAATATCACATACGGGCTGGTATGATATTAAATTCGATGTCAATATCACATACGGGTTGGTATGGTATTGATTTCGATGTCAATATTACATACGGGCTTGCATGGTATTGATTTCGATGAAAATATCACTTACGGGCTGGCATGGTATTAACTTAGATGTCAATATCACATACGGGCTGGTATTATATTAACTTCGATGCAAGTATCACATATGGGCTGGTATGATATTAACTACGATGACACATACGGGCTGGTATGGTATTAACTTAGATGACAATATTACTTACGGGCTGGTATGGTTTTAACTTCGATGACAATATCACATACGGACTGATATGGTATTAACTTAGATGTCAATATCACATACGGGCTGGTATTATATTAACTTCGATACCAGTATCACATACGGGCTGGTATGATATTAAATTCGATGTCAATATCACATACGGGCTGGTATAGTATTAACTGCGATGTCAATATCACATACGGGCTGGTAAGATGTTAACTTCGATGTCAATATCACATACGGCCTGGTATGATATTAACTTCGATATCAATATCACACAAGGGCTGGTATGATATTTACTTCGATGTCAATATCACATACGGGTTGGTATGGTATTAACTGCGATGTCAATATCACATACGGGCTGGTATTATATTAACTTCGATGCAAGTATCACATATGGGCTGGTATGATATTAACTACGATGACACATACGGGCTGGTATGGTATTAACTGAGATGACAATATAACTTACGGGCTGGTATGGTATTAACTTCGATGAAAATATCACTTACGGGCTGGTATGGTATTAACTTCGATGAAAATATCACTTACGGGCTGGCATGGTATTAACTTAGATGTCAATATCACATACGGGCTGGTATTATATTAACTTCGATGCAAGTATCACATATGTGCTGGTATGATATTAACTACGATGACACATACGGGCTGGTATGGTATTAACTTCGATGTTAATATCACATACGGGCTTGTAAGATATTAATTTCGATGTCAATATCGCACCCGGGCTTGTATGATATTAACGTCAATGCCGGTATCACATACGGGCTTGTATGGTATTTACTTCAATGCCAGTGTCACATACGGGCTTGTATGATATTAACTTCAATGCCAACATCACATACGGGCTTGTATGGTATTAACTTCGTTTCAATATCACTTAGGGCTTGCATGGTAGTAACCTCGATGTCAATATCACATAGGGCTTGTATGGTATTAATTTCGATGTCACTATCACATACAGTCACGTATATTATCAAAAATAGATTCATATCACAGATTTGTCCCACAATCACATCTCCGCTTAATATCACATAACTGTAGAGTCTTATAACATTGACTTAGTGTAACGTATCAGAGCCTCGTGTATATATGAAAGTATCTATGTACCACGAGTACTTTAATGTAAAACTAGGTTCAAAAGCAGGCCAGGGTGGCAGTGTTTGCTGCTTGTCACTCAAATTAGAATGTATGACCCATTGTCAGACTCGCGGAGATAACACTGTCACGATTTCTGACAACACGACGGTAACATAATGTTGCGAACCGGTGTGAAATATGTATTGTGTTATGCCCTTGATCAGCCTGTTGATCAGGGTTGATTTATACTTTAGACGTTTGAATAATTCCGATAGTCAGAAGATAAAACATATCTCACGATAAATTAATCCCGTGTACTTCAAAGGCGGTGAGATGGGAGATAACACCCGCCAATAATAGACCGGCCTGCATTTCGCCCTAGTCGATCGCTTTACAACCTGCCTTGTCACTGCTTTCGTCCCCCGTGATGCACGTCCTTTCATTTTAAGCAACTGTAAAGTTATGTCGTGACATAATTATATAATTAATTGTTAAAATAAAACAATCGTCTTGATCTTTTCGGACTGGTAACATTCCGCACATAAGGCTACTATAACTAGCCGTCCCATTCATATCTCCTGTACGATAGTGGGCCATAACACTAAATCTACCGTAATGGCGTGCTGGCTGTTTATTCGTGTCCACCTGTACAACATAAATCTCCGACAGGTCATAGATACGGCGATAATCAGAAATAATTGTACAAACACGTAATTAATGGATCACCGACCTTGCCTCAATGTGTTCAAAGCCTGGTACCGCCGCCCGTAATGGCGACCTTCTGTGGTGGTAACCTGGTAACTACTCATACAAGTCATCGTCAAACAAAATTTATTATTTCAATTATCAAGCAGCGAGGATGTGAGATATGTGAAGCTCGTTTGAGAAAATTTATTACTTCTATGATTTTTCAAAGATAGAAATGACCATAAAATGTTCTATTTAACGTTTAATTTATTCAAATTTACAACCAATTATTTTTTGTTATTGTTGAGAAATGTGTGCTGTCAGGCTGTTTAGACCACGGCGATGGTATGATTGACGTCTGAAGGGGTGAGATACGAGTATACGCGATGATATATTTGAATATTAAAAAGTTTATCATTAACATTATCACTCGGGGTATAAACCTTACTGTGGATGTGAACCCAGCGACCTATTCTATCTAACAGGCTGTGTCGCGGTGTCACATCAATACACGGTCAGCTGTCATGTTATTTTTATATTACATCGTGTCCGCCTACATCAAGTCAGCATGCTGGCAGTAACTTATTACAGCAAGTATGGCTACTGGCGGTGTTAGGCCTGCTGGGACTACCGGGCATTTCTTTTGAACAATGAAACATGAGTTACTATTTCCTTTCTATAATTTATGATGAAAAAATGGTACTAACAAGAGAAGACTCTTTCTGTTACGTTAGGTGATGAGGCGTATGATTAAACGTTACGTCACACGTGTCCTTGGTGTTACCAACTTGTGAAGCATAGAACTTTAGTTTATACCTGGGCATCTCCTCCTGTTACCTTAACTACAGAAACATGAGTATGAAGAAGTATTTGACACGTGACCATTATTAAAATAGGAATGTATACATTAACTACACGTACGATATAATGACATTAGTATGGATGGTTAAGTGTATAAAGAGGCAAAGCACTAAAACCTATTGAGTTTATGGTCGGAGGCTGCACTTTAAGTAACGATTTAAAAAATGAAGATTTATTACTGACATTTCCCAAGGAAACAATTTGAATACATAAAATTGGGTTTATTTTTTTCAATCAATCTGTATAATACATTTAACCAGGAGATTCATTTGTAAGGGTATACTTTGCGGCAAGTAAAACGAGTTGATCACCGCTGTTGAATGTCTGCTTTCCATCAAACATTACTGTGATACAGATCATATTGTGGGGTGCTGTAGAATTGCTCCCGTAAGTTCTGACACATGGGGACGATGTTCCTATAAGCTGAGAAAACCTTCTACACATATTCATTTGATTTGGCGATGTTCCTCCCGTCTTTGCATTTGTAATGATTAAAATCACATAAGTGGCATAAAAGAATGATGAATGGCGCTTCTTGACAAGAGATATGGGAGAAAAACTGAAAAGTGTCGCAATGATCCAGTATTCGTTCTGCCTCTCGAGGTAGGTAGGGGCGATAAGACGTCACGAGACATACATGTCCTTAATGGCGCTATTAAAACCTTTCAACCAAACACCGCCGACACTCACATGATTGACTTGTGATATTTTTCAATCAAAATTAAATTGACAGAAGTGTTTCTACAGGAGTGTTTTGGATGATGAAAACACTCAAAAAGCCATCGGCAAATCCCAACGATATTAACACCAGCGGGAGGACGAGGGAATATTAATGAAACTGATTAGCTGGCGCAAAATATACGACTGCCCCCAATCGTTTTCAATTACGTTTCAAATCAAGAAATTATATTGGCACACTAAGGATCTAGAATGTATCCTTATCGCCACAAAAACGTGAAAATTTACAACGCAATGATGAAGTATCCTACATCGCAGTTAATTGAAAGACTTGAAAAGGGTTTTATAAACGTCAGTCAGACAGAGCTCGGCGGCCAGACTACAAGGGTTGCGCAATCACTTCTTACCATTTCATCACATATATAATTACGGAGGCTGTAGCACTATGACAGAGGAGCTACCTTATCTCAACAATAAGTAGGCTATGTAATTGAAATACAAGTAGTCTTCTGCAATGTACACACAATTTGATGAACAGTTAATGCAATGATTGACCTTGTATCTAAGTTTGAATGTAATAGTTGAAATATCCTTGACACATATATCAAACGAGAAGTTCGTGAAATACAGAAGTCGGTACAAACACCTGAGCATGGGCGGATTGGTCGAGTGGTTAACACTCCGGCCTTCCACGCAGGCGGCCGGAGTTCGATCCCCGAAGTCGGCGTACGTATCCTGCCAACACAACTTCAACAACCCAGGTGGAGAATACATTGGTCTGGCGTGGATGTTGCGGTATCTGAGCTATAGAAATCAAGTGAGGTGGCACTATAAATTATGCCATTGGAAGCACAGTCCCACTACAAACAGAACACACATAGCATCTCCAGCGCATACACAGGCATAAAAACATAGGGAGATATTATTTAGGTGACAAAGGACTAGTAGTTAGCGCATGAAAAGGCAGCTCATGTGAATTCCTCAAAATTGTATTGACTAATATATACACTAATTGTAATAATTGTATGTAAATGTACTGTAAGTGGCTTATATTAGCTAGATAGGGCGCTATATCAAATGCTGTATATTACTATTATTATCATCTGAAAAATTCGCCATTTTTATAAACGAATGAACCATTATCTCAAGCCGTCGGTATACCCATCCGTCTTCCTGTACATTTAGTACTATACCAGGATCTCCAGAAGTCGGTATACACATCCGTCTCCCTGTACACGTAGTACTGTGATTTCACGCTCCAAATGCTTAGTGTAGGTTTGGTATACAAAACTTAATACATGTACATCCAATAAAGAAAAGAAATTCACCCTTGTTAAAAACATAATGAATTGTTGGTTTTTGTTGGTATGTAATTAACAACCTGCGCCAATTAAAGGCGCGTGATCGAGTTAGAGCGCATGTAGACAGACCTGCCGCCCCGTGCTGTGACATCATATCCCTCACTTACTCCTGACCTTTACAGATCGGCTATTTATGTTGAGAACAAGCTGTGCTTGGGCTCCCACTGGCAGCTCCATAAAACACCAGTCAGGGTACATGTGACCTTTAACTTTGACCTCGACCTGTCATGAGATTCAAGGGTACGGTTGCACCTTTCGCAAACTTTGTCTAATATTTCAATTAGCGTTCGGACTGTCTGGGACAGTGGGTAACAGATAGGTACCGCTGTCATTCGGCAATGACAACACCGAACCATGTCTGCTTGCAATGGCGCCATCCGTCAGGATCATGTCTTTTAGTCGGCGACCATAACGTCGCCACATATTTCGTTACTTTAGTAGTGAGTCATTACGGCTAGGGAATAGCATCCGTTGGGTTGATATCCTCATCAATCTTGGCCTTCCTCTGACCAGCAGGAGAGAGAGCACTAGGTGTGGGGTCGTTTACATTGACCTGTCATCACTGTAACAGAATAAATAGATATCATCACTCTCGTTTGAGTTATAGCTGTCGTAGTGACATGCGATAAAAACGTTCTAGTTGTCACGCTGAAACGATCTAAAATGGTCCACCTGTTGGCAGTCTGCGAGGCTTTACGACATACGGACAGCTTTACGACACACACTCAACACGCCTGACGGCCAGACGCAGCGAACTTGTGTGGATAGTACTCCGGACACGTTAGTCGACAAATGACCTGTCACGAAAGACTAGTGGTCATTATCATGGCTCTCTCAGGACACTGGTCATTTGTTGTCCGTGACAATTCATTATCGAGGTTGCACGCGGACAAACAAATGGACGAGGTGTTACATAGGCGATATTAACATATCAGTCAATTTCAACCTATGTAAACAAATTCTGATAAAAGTAAATATGAAGCGGAGCAGAAAAAAACAACATTTTTAGTAGTGCTGATTGATAATGTTCCATGGGTTTGTTCTCCCGGACTTTGTCTTAAGGTGCATCCACCTGACACTGCAAGGAGTATATCAAGCTAGTCAAGTTACAGAGTACAGATACCTGGCCAAGTCAACACAGGTAGATATACCGATACCTTGCCATACAACACAGGTAGATATACCGATACCTGGCCAAGTCAATACAGGTAGATATACCGATATCTGGCCAAGTCAATACAGGTAGATATACCGATACCTGACCATACAACACAGGTATATATACCGATACCTGGCCAGTCAATACAGGTAGATACACCGATACCTGGCCATACAACACAGGTAGATATACCGTTACCTGGCCAAGTCAATACAGGTAGATATACTGATACCTGGCCAAGTCAATACAGGTAGATATACCGATAGCTGGCCATACAACACAGGTAGATATACCGTTCCCTGGCCAAGTCAATACAGGTAGATATACCGATATCTGGCCAAGTCAATACAGGTAGATATACTGATACCGGGCCAAGTCAATACAGGTAGATATACCGATATCTGGCCAAGTCAATACAGGTAGATATACCGATATCTGGCCAAGTCAATACAGGTAGATATACCGATATCTGGCCAAGTCAATACAGGTAGATATACCGATATCTGGCCAAGTCAATACAGGTAGATATACCGATACCTGACCAAGTCAATACGGGTAGATATACCGATACCTGGCCAAGTCAATACGGGTAGATATAAATAGAGTCAACACACAAGGATATAATATACAATAAAGTCAACACACAAGGATAAAATATACGATAGAGTCAACACACAAGGATAAAATATACAATAGAGTCAACACACAATGACAAAATATATAATATAGTAAACACAAAGGGATAAAATATATAATAGAGTTAACACACAGGGATAAAATATA
>NW_018404075.1:73473-86591 GCF_002113885.1 Mizuhopecten yessoensis
AGATAAAATATACAATATAGTTAACAAACAAAGACAATGTATACGACACTGTTAACAACCAATAGAGTCAACAACTGTATCGTCACAATGCTTTGCCAAATGCAGTCATTTTCTCTGGACGCCTCTATAGCGCTCATTACATTTTAATGGTAAAACAACGACCGTAATTATCCATGCAGTATAATATCTACGGACTATTATTTCGGTAAATATGTTGTTAAATGGACATGAAAAATAAATTAACTTCAATTTTGCCTCAACTGATATCTCTTTCAAATGTTCGTATAACCACATATTCATGAAAAAAGTTGCAAATTGATAACCATACCACAGCGTCACCACATATGGGCTATATATACCTAACTACAGCTTCAAAATCAAACACATGCACATGTAGCCTGGAAGACATCAAATCAAAAAGGGAGAACATCTCTCCTCCTGTAACACGATTTCGACTCTCAGTATAAAAACCAGCCCAATATTATAAAAGCCCTATTATTGTTACACAATGTCTGTGGACTGTCACGTACAGTGAACGCTCAATAAAGTGGAGTCTGTATACTCAGTGCCATTAGCTGTTAGGCACACCAAAGTAACATATGCAAATCACAATAGAAAACAATGACATAAACAGGACGGTTGTCGCACAGGATGTCTCCGACAGCAGAGGTAACAGAGAGCTGTAATTTCTGTCGTATTATTTATAATCATCCTTCATTGCCCTCCAGCCCGTGTGGCGGGCTGCTTTACCACAGAGACCAATATGCAAATGTTAGCAGAGCTCGTAACATGCAAACATGAGGTGTCATTCTCTAGATATGTCTAATTCTGTTTTTGCAGACGATCCCTCATGTCGGTTGTATTTTGTCACATGTCCTCAAGATGTCTGTGTGGAGGGATATTAGGCGCATTAAGTCGAGACCCAGGTTCTCCATTTAGGTTGTTTGACGTCACGAAGTACGAGCTACGAGAGCACGAAGCTACACATCCCAGCGTCTCCATGGAATCCAAGGCTTACTCATCCCCATCCCGATAACACCCGCGTCATCAGGAGGCTCCAACAACCCAGCGATGTGGATAACGACTCCCTTCTCTTGTACTATATTGCCACATCAAAGTACATCCTCAAACATTGGCACCTAATGTCTTAACAAATGAGAGATGCTTTATAAAGAATGGTCGCGATTTACGAAAGATTCTTACGTAGCACTCTCAGATGAAATTGGAAATATTTTAGTAGGAAAACGTCGTCAGAGTCGTCAGTGATCAAACTAAACCCTAATATTTATGATTGGACGAGTACAATGGCCTCTCACCAACCTTTAGGTTGGGACGAGCACACTGGCCTCTCACCAACCTTTAGGTTCGGACGGGCGAACTGGCCTCTCACCAACCTTGAGGTTCGGACGGGCGCACTGCTCCTTACCAACCTTTAGGTTCNGAGCGCACTGGCCTCTCACCAACCTTGTGGTTCGGACGGGCGCACTGGCCTCTCACCAACATTGAGGTTCGGACGGGCGCACTGCTCCTTACCAACCTTTAGGTTCGGACAAGCGCATTGGCCTCTCACCAACCTTGAAGTTCGGACGAGCGCACTGGCCTCTCACCAACCTTGAGATTCGGACGGGCGCACTGGCCTCTCACCTATCTTTAGGTTGGGACGAGCACACTGGCCTCTCACCAACTTTGAGGTCCTAACGAGCACACTGGCCTCTCACCAACCAGTTCGGACGAGCGCACTGCTCCTAACCAACCTTTAGGTTCGGACGAGCGCACTGGCCTCTCACCAGCCTTTAGGTTCGGACAAGCGCATTGGCCTCTCACCTTCTAACGAGCGCACTGGCCTCTCACCAGCCACGGCTAGTGATGTAACTACCGCCTTCCAATCAACCCTCCGTGTCAAGCTCTGTTGAGTGCTCTAGACATCTGTCATTTGGAGTTGGTTTACAGCGAACATTTTAATTTTCTTATAATTTCATTAACGACATTAAGATCTCTTTTTTATCTAGTAGTCATTCTATCTATTATTAATATTTTTTGTTTTGCTTGATTTCTGTGCTGATAGCGGATGCTGTTTAGGTGGTATTGATAAAATAAAAAAGACTTAGAACGCCCCCCCCNTTTGTTGTGTTCAAGAATGCGCCAGTGACGTCCCTAACATTGTAGAAGAGTAAGAACCTCCCTGCGCAACGGCCAGGTAGATAGTTATGTCAATAATCTTACACCACGTAATAATTTACATCTAGATAAAACAACCAAACGTTTTAATCACAGTATTTTTTTTAAAGCAGCACCTGTTGCCATACTTTCAATTAAAAAGTAACAAGATATCCCTTTCCTGCATAGGATGATTTTTTTTTATTGCATGAGAAAAAAAGTCTTTTCGTCGGCGTTGTAAGTCTTAGCCAGAATTTCGCAGCTTAGCAAAACAAGCGTTTGGTTGACTTGTGACAGGTAGGTGATAAACTACTGTGTCGGAGTCGGTGTAAACCTGTTGCGGACTTGTGCGGGTTGCGACAGCCCCATCATATGAAGTGGGTCTCGACAAGGTATGGCCGTCCTAGAGCCAGCCTTGTCGATAGCACAGCCTTTGATGTGACAGGTAGAGAGACAAGGATGGCAGCTTTATCTCGCGCTCAGATACAGAGGTGGCTGATTTCTGTCACACACACAGCACGATAAGTCACACACATCTCTCCTGTCATTTAAATGTTTCAATTTCCAACGTCAGAACAGGACACGTGAAGAATGTCCTTACAAGTTAAGAGTGATACGTTTTATGTTTTTGTAGACCGTTTGGCATGTTAGTGGTTCTCTGGCCTTGTTACCGTGGATACTAAGCCTCTTTGAGACATTGTGAACTTGGCCGACCTTCAGACAGTACTTATATCAATAATGCTTAGGGACCAGAGATTCTAGTGGGCTTAAGGTTTATGCACGCAATACGAGTAAATTATTGCTTAACCTGTAAAGTCAAATTCCACTCAGGCAAGAAATTCTTAACATTACTCTGAACCTGATTCATTACCGATAGATCGGGTAATATACCACGATGTTTCGTTGTTTTATTGCAAAAACAATTTCTCCTCCAGATGAGGATACATTAGAAACAATGAAATTGCACTTAAATGTGTGTTTTACATGGAATGAATCCCTATCCTGTTGGTATGGCTGTCGTAAAACTATAGACGTACAACACATAACACTACATTGTTAATACGGGGTGTAAATTATAACTGTTGAGAAAATGGGGCCACAAGTGGGTAAATAATTAAAAAAAAACAATGAGTTAAAAGTGAGTGATGACGTACCGGATATGACCCGTCGTGATAGTTCCCGGAGAGACAACTCTAACTGTTTAGTGTTTTACACAATGTGTACTTAGTGCTGCAGCCTTTACCTATCCTTCTTGAATACCAATCTTACCCTAGCTAAATCTCTGTTCTCTCTGGTCACTATGGATCTCGATAGACAGTGGTCACAGCCTTACCAATTGTAAAACCCAAGGAATGCTACACTGTTTTACTATACTTATAAACGCTGTGTGAATCCCAACCTCGATATATCGCTTGTTGCTCGTTTTTGCGAAAATCTTTGGGAAACCAGCTGTTTTAGAGAGCTAAAATTTGTAAAACTAGGATACTGATATAACAAACACAGATTGCATCTCGCATATAGGGTTGATGAATTTGAAATCAGATAATCAGAATTAGCCAAATGCATTTGACCTTTAGCCTTTAAACACTACTATTTCTTCATACTTGACGGGATACGAAATTCTAGGTAGTGAAATCAATTTTTCTTGCGTAGTGATACATCCTTATCACCGATTAATCATTTCGAGTGGCCTACATTAGGGTTTGGAGGAGGTCTGATACAGAACCCTACACCCGTGGTCCTCACAATACATACCGTTTAATGTGCAAAGCATCTGCAGAACACCTGCATACAAACAGTGCCTTTAGTCCGCGTACTAAATAGCATAACCGGAAGTAGCGGCAAATCTGTTTCATTTCTACAAGATGTCAGCTTGCTACATTGAATGAAGTATACTTGTTGTTTCAAAGCGAATCAGAATAAACTGAATGACACTAAACGAGAGCGAATGCTGATCTGTTGTAGTTCTCCGGAATTGAACCATTATAAGTATCTTACTGCTTAACTGCTATCAGCTTGATACCGCAATACACGGGCAGTTAGGCATTCACATTTAAATGTGCAAGATGTTCCTATGGATGATAAGAAATTAATTCTTAATTGGTATTTTATCAACCAGTTTATCGTGCTAATTTAATTAGGTAGTTTAACGTCCCCCTGTTGTACACGACAGATCAGCCTGACAATCGGTGATGGCCGGTGATGGCCTCAGTTTCTGAGATGACTCGCGCCGATACAGATCCGGTGTGGGGAAGCACGGTAACGGTATCGCTGTATTCTCATTGTTTAGCCTGCCTCAAAGGTGCAATACCTGTTTAGATGGAAGTATGTGATTTATGTATAGAACTTTACCTACCGAGTCAAAGCACACAAAACACCTGTGACAGCTGATATACTCTGGAGTGCAGTATAATCGCTAAACCAAATTTATGATTCCCACTCGTCGGCTCCAGATAAGTTTGAAACCACAAATGTACATGAAACATATCTCTTGTATCTAATGATATAGCTTATCATCATACCGTAGGCTATCGGCATTTATCGGGACTTCTTTTATCAAGGGGTCTGAATATATTTTTATTTATCACTTTAATACCTGACCTTCTTTGTGTTTGGGCAGCGTGTGAGAAAATCAAGCATGGCGTGTCTCCAAAGGATCAAAGACATTTCTTATTGCGACATTGGGAGGGAAAAAACAAAAGGACTGCCTCCTTGTCTCCGCGGGGTCATCGCCTGCTGATTGTAGGATAATAGGCGGTCCCCAGGCTGGGGGTCAGGTTTCGGGCTGTAACATTATTGGCTATTATCAGATGAACCCGTCACTTTAAGACAGTGGGCACCAATGGGTAGCGAACTTACAGTATTCAGTACATACATGGAAAATGTATATTATATGTTTTTTAATCGGAATCCATGGAAACTGGATAGTATGTTCTGGACGTTATACCTCTGGTTTACCTAACAACTTTTCAAGTGCATATCTTAAACAAGCCTTTTTTTAAAATACCACAAAGACAAGAAAGCTGTTAATAAAATGGATTTAATACCTCCTCTAGTTTTTGTAGTCATAGAATATTTGTTTAATTCAATACTACTTCGTAAATGCTTCCTTAGGTATAATCTTTTTAATGTTCACCAATGCATCCGAAGCTTTGTTACAGACCTGTGCACATCAGTGATCTACAGTAAACAGGGGACATACACTGGGGCCCCTGGGGAGACTTTCTGTTCGACGAGGACGGGAAAACTCCTGTCGAGGCCCCGGGCCGCCCTCGTGGTGACTCACGACCCCTTGTCACACACGTATATATGTATTGCAGTTGGAGAGACCTCCTAACCCCAAAGGAATTACCAATGTCTGTTTAAAAGACAACGTGACAGGCTAAACTCCTATGATCAAAGGCTTGTACTACATATTATTGATGGACGGCCTGATAACAGTATGATAAATTTTGTCTTAATTGGCTTTGTCTGTCTTTAACAATCTAACGTAAACTCTTTTCTCACGTTTGGCAGCGCCGATCATTGGCGATTCTTTGTTTTCTATTTAAACTTTCACAACGAGACATATGGTAGGACTGCTTACCGAATGATTGCAGCCCTCTCTGTTGTGCGAGGAGCATAAAGAAACGTATTAGGTGTCCCCATAAATCACGCTCGCGTTCCTTAGCCGCGTAGTTAAATAGTGACCGCAAGTCAATTACACAATTTTCCTCTACAACGATTTCGAGCAAGCAACGTTTGTGAGAACGAGAAAAAATGACAAATTCTTCTGTGCCTTATGCTACCGTTTCCCTTTGGATATGTACACAGGGACATATACAGTAGTAGATAGACACAGCCATTGCTGTCCTATGTAACCCCTCCATGACAGGCTTTATAATATATTGACTGTCAGTATAAATGACAATAATCTTACTACCTACCATATATTATTTATGTCTGTTTTCTGAGACGTGAGAATGTTAGCAAATACAGCAAATAAATGACATCGGAGTGAGTTTTCCTCATAGGCACGCTTGCATTTAAGTTTTGTGGTTTTATTAAGGTGTAAAGTTTGCACCAAAGTGACACGTAGTCTCGTAAAAGAGTTCTCGGGACACATTACAAACTGCAGCTGTTGACCCCGTCCTGTATAAATCATTAATATACATGTTTATTCTGACAAATGTCCTCTTCATAACAATTTTTACTGCAATAATTGCCTCGTAAATTTCACTCAGAAAGATATTTGAATTAGCTCTACCTGAGACTGAGCGGTAGAAGTCAGGGATTGATGACGTAGGCACCACCCCCTCCACCTTCCGACAGGTTTCGGGAGACCGCGCGTGCATGCCTCGGAGTTGATTAATAATACGGAATTAAATATAGAACGTGGTCATTACTTATTATGGTGGTCGCTCAGACTCTTCTGTCGAGTAGTGTTACAGGTGCGACATATAGTGTAAGTGGCGCGACGCGGTGTCCGGAATCTTAGAATGATAGACCCTGTCATTTCGTCCCCACAGCCAGACTAAAGTGTACCTGTACTGACCGAACAACTCTAATTAATACAGACTACAAAGCCAGACTAACGTGTACATGTACTGACCGAACAACTCTAATTAGTACAGAGTACAAAGCCAGACTAAAATGTACATGTACTGACCGAACAACTCTAATTAGTACAGAGTACAAAGCCAGACTAACGTGTGCCTGTACTGACCGAACAACTCTAGTTAAAACAGAGTACAAAGCCAGACTAAAATGTACATGTACTGACCGAACAACTCTAATTAAAACAGAGTACAAAGCCAGGCTAAAGTGAACATGGACTGAACGAACAACTCTAATTAATACAGAGCACAAAGCCAGACTAACGTGTACCGGTACTGACCGAACAACTCTAATTAATACAGAGAACAAAGCCAGACTAGAGTGTACCTGTTCTGACCGAACAACTCTAATTAATACAGAGCACAAAGCCAGACTAACGTGTACCTGTACGGACCGAACAGCTCTAATTAATACAGAGTACAAAGCAAGACTAGAGTGTACCTGTACTGACCGAGCAACTCTAATTAATACAGAGTACTAAGCCAGACTAGAGTGTACCTGTACCGACCGAACAACTCTAGTTAATACAGAGTACAAAGCCAGACGAGAGTGTACCTGTACTGACCGAACAACTCTAGTTAAAACAGAGTACAAAGCCAGACTAAAATGTACATGTACTGACCGAACAACTCTAATTAAAACAGAGTACAAAGCCAGACTAAAATGTACATGTACTGACCGAACAACTCTAATTAGTACAGAGTACAAAGCCAGACTAACGTGTACCGGTACTGACCGAACAACTCTAATTAATACAGAGAACAAAGCCAGACTAGAGTGTACCTGTTCTGACCGAACAACTCTAATTAATACAGAGCACAAAGCCAGACTAACGTGTACCGGTACTGACCGAACAACTCTAATTAATACAGAGAACAAAGCCAGACTAGAGTGTACCTGTTCTGACCGAACAACTCTAATTAATACAGACTACAAAGCCAGACTAACGTGTACCGGTACTGACCGAACAACTCTAATTAAAACAGAGTACAAAGCCAGACTAAAATGTACATGTACTGACCGAACAACTCTAATTAATACAGACTACAAAGCCAGACTAACGTGTACCGGTACTGACCGAACAACTCTAATTAGTACAGAGTACAAAGCCAGACTAACGTGTGCCTGTACTGACCGAACAACTCTAAATAATACAGAGTACAAAGCCAGACTAAAGCGTACACGTACTGACCGAACAACTCTAATTAGTACAGAGTACAAAGCCAGACTAACGTGTACCAGTACTGACCGAACAACTCTAATTAATACAGACTACAAAGCCAGACTAACGTGTACCTGTACTGACCGAACAGCTCTAATTAATACAGAGTACAAAGCCAAAATAACGTGTACCTGTACTGACCGAACAACTCTAATTAATACAGAGTACAACAACCTAAATAGTACTTTAAGGATGACCGCACCGGACTCAACAAATCAACCGGAACTGTAACAAACACATGGGCGTATCAGATTTGTGATCAGTTATTTTTTACATTATTTAAAAATGTAACACAAATCAATTCCAGCCCCACCCTTTTGGAAACAAAGTTATCTTCGAGGCCTAATGTTATCACATATATTTTGATTGATGAGTGATTTTTATTATTTTTAGACGTCACTGTTTTTGTTGTTGTAAACATTTACCGCCATAGTGCTATGCAAAGTGCTTATTGCAGACAGCACATCGTGTAGGCTCATTCGGTACTTCATTTGAATTCCCAGAGTAGCTATTTGAGTGCGTTATAATAATATGTCACTATTCTATCGATGAAACAACACGACACTTGCTACATTTTCCCGGTAATGATATTCTTTTGATCTTAATTGATGTTGCAATACTAATTATACAGTCATCTTTACATCCTCTAATGTGACTTGGCAAAAATATTTAAGGCATAAAATAAACAGATTATTCTGATGATTTAATGAGTGACATACAGTCCGAGAGGAGAGTGGGGAGTGCTGTCACCTCTCATTGTGGTCACAATATGTCATCGTAGGGCCAGTATTTACGTCCTGTAAACACATGTGACAGCGACCGTTACATCTCCTCCATCAATCACAGCCTCGCCCCTCACGGCTACCGACAGCCAACAACACACGATTCATTTATATGGAAGCCTTTGATTAAAATGTCAATTTCTCCCTTGTTTTACAGTGATCAGTCGTGTTTAGATAGTACAGTATCAGATCAGCGTTCTATCAGCATGAATTATAACATTGAAAACAATGACTGCGTCTCGCTCAAAAATCAAACCTTTTTTCCCTTCCTGTGATAACTACATTCAAGTTATTAAAAAAAATCGTCCAAAAACTGCCAACTTTTCGTAGATATTACCACATTGTTATCATATTCGAATAATGATTAAGTTCTTTTCATAAACATCGTAAGCTCTGCTCCCATCATGTTCATCTGTCATTGTGTGTCACGTGATGTCAACGTACGTGCGATCGATACGAGAGTTTAGAAACCACACAAGGTACATTTTTTGTAACGCGACCGCAACTTAGTGCTGTACATGTCCATCAATTACTAGAAAACCCGGATGTAATTTTGTTTTTTCCGGAAGCGACATTTTCCGTTTCTCTTACATCATTTGCGACTGTTAATAGTCTGGAAACGAACGGTCGCAGAAAATGATATCAAAATTACTCCCAATGCGATTTTTCATTTGTCTGAAAAATCTTATTTGGTGGAAATTATCTTTAATAAGAAAGTTTGTCAATCTAGCGGGCAATGATGGACAGAAACGAATGCCTTATCAGAAGCTTCTAGCTTCGTTATGTTTTTCGATACAGTATGTAGACTATTTATTGGTGATTTGATTTTAACCACAAAGGGTTACCACAAAAAGCATGAGACTAGCGAATACATAGCAATAACCCTAAACGTCGAACGTCAGTAACAGCAATGAAAAGTAACAACAACAAGCAGCATCAACATGGAAAAAGACAACTTTGGATAATAAAAGCAATGAAAAACAACAAAGAACACCAGCAACAATAGCCAATAACAACAAATAGTGAAAACAATGAACAGTAACCAAGACGATAAAGGATAACGATATTGATGAACAGAAACAATTTGTATTTTTTCAAGTACAGGTTTTATTGTTATGTCAAAATTCGGTAATCGTTAAAAATCATGGTTGTCACACATCTATGTGACCAAACAACTCACGACTGTCACACCTCTACGTGACCATACAACATACGACTGCCACACCTCTAAGTGACCATACAACATACGACTGTCACACCTCTACGTGATCATACAACACACGATTGTCACAACTCTACCTAACCGTACAACACACAACTGTTATAACTCCACGTGACCATACCACACACGACTGTCACACCTCTACGTGACCATACAACACACGACTGCCACACCTCTAAGTGACCATTCAACACACGACGTCACACCTCTACGTGACCATACAACATACGACTGTCACACCTCTAAGTGACCATACAACACACGACGTCACACCTCTACGTGACCATACAACATACGACTGTCACACCTTTAAGCGAACGCACAACACACGACTGTCACAACTATACGTGACCATACAACACACGACTGTCACAACTCTACGTGACCATACAACATACAAATGTCACACCTCTACGTGACCGTACAACATACGACTGTAACACCTCTAATTGACCATACAACATACGACTGTCACCCCTTTAAGCGAACGCACAACACACGTCTGTCACAACTATACGTGACCATACAACACACGACTGTCAAAACTCTACGTGACCATACAACATACAAATGTCACACCTCTACGTGACCGTACAACATACGACTGTAACACCTCTAATTGACCATACAACATACGACTGTCACAACTCTACGTGACCATACAACACACGACTGTCACACCTCTACGTGACCATACACATACGACTGTCACAACTCTACGTGACCATACAACATACGAATGTCACACCTCTACGTGACCGTACAACACACGACTGTCACATCTCTACGCAACATTACAACATACGACTGTCACAACTCTAATTGACCATACAACATACGACTGTCACACCTCTACGTGACCATACAACACACGACTGTCACACCTCTACGTGACCATAAAACACACGACTGTCACAACTCTACGTGACCATACAACATACGACTGTCAAACCTCTAAGTGACCATACAACACAAGACAGTCACACCTCTACGTGACCATACAACACACGACTGTCACCCCTCTACGTGACCATAGGACACAAAACGGTCACACCTCTACGTAACCATACAACACACGACTATGACACCTCCACGTGACCGTACAACACACGACTGTGACACCTCTACGGGACCATACAACACACGACTATGACACCTCCACGTGCCCGTACAACACACGACTGTCACACCTCTATATGACCATACAACACACGACTATAACACCTCTATGTGATCATACAACACACGACTATGACACCTCTATGTGACCATACAACAGACGACTATGACACCTCTGCGTCACTATACAACACACGACTTCACACCTCTATGTAACCATACAAAACACGTTTATGACACCTCTATGTGACCATACAACTCACGACTGTCACAGCTCTACATGACCGTACAACACACGACTGTTATACCTCCACGTGACCATACAACACACGACTGAAACACCTCTATGTGACCATAAAACACACGACTGTTATACCTCCACGTGACCGTACAACTCACGACTGTCACACCTCTACGTGACCATACAACACACGACTGTTATACCTCCACCTGACCGTACAACTTACGACTGTCACACCTCTACGTGACCATACAACACACGACTGTTATACCTCCACCTGACCGTACAACTTACGACTGTCACACCTCTACGTGATCATACAACACACGACTGTCACACCTCTACGTGACCATAAAACACACGACTGTCACACCTCCACGTGACCATACAACACACGACTTTTATACCTCTATTTGACCAAACAACTTACGACTATGACACCTCTATTTGACCATACAACTCACGACTGTCACACCTCTAAGTGACCATACAACACACGAATTTTAAACCTCTATGTGACCATACAACTCACGACTATGACACCTCTATGTGACCATACAACACCCGACTGTCACAACTCTCCGTGACCATACAACACGCGAATTTTAAACCTCTATTTGACCAAACAACTTACGACTATGACACCTCTCTCTGACCATACAACTCACGACTGTTACACCTCTAAGTGACCTTACAACATACGACTGTCAAAACTCTACGTGACCATAAAACACACGACTGTCAAACCTCTACTTGACCATACAACTCACGCCTATGACACCTCTATTTGACCAAACAACTTACGACTATGACACCTCTATTTGACCATACAACTCACGACTCATACAACACACGAATTTTAAACCTCTATTTGACCATACAACTCACGAATTTTAAACCTCTATGTGACCATACCATACAACACACGAATTTTAAACCTCTATTTGACCATACAACGCACGACTGTCACTCCTCTACGTGACCATAAAACACACGACTGTCAAAACTCTACGTCACCGTACAACATACGAGTGTCACACCTCTACGTGTGTCACACATCTATGTGACCAAACAACTCACGACTGTCACTGTCATACCTCTGGGTGGTCATACAACATACGGCTGTCACATTTCTAAGTGACCATACAATGCACGACTGTCATACCTCCACGTGACCATACAACTCACGCCTATGACACCTCTATTTGACCATACAACTCACGACTGTCACACCTCTAAGTGACCATACAATACACGACTGTCATACCTCTGCGTGATCATACAACATACGACTGTCACATCTCTAAGTGACCATACAACACACGACTGTCACACATCTACGTGACGATACACCATCCGACTGTCACACCACTAAGTGACCATACAACACACGACACTCACATCTCTACGTGACCATACAACACACGACTATGACACCTCTCTCTGACCATACAACACACGACTGTCACACCTCTACGTGACCGTACAACACAAGACTGTTATACCTCCACGTGACCATACAACACACGACTGACACACATCTACGTGACGATACAACATCCGACTGTCACACCACTAAGTGACCATACAACACACGACACTCACATCTCTACGTGACCATACAACACACGACTGTTATACCTCCACACGACCATCGACACACGACTGACAGAACTCTATGTGACCATACAACATACGACTGTTATACCTCCACGTAACCGTACAACACACGAGTGTTATACCTCCACGTGACCATACAACTCACGACTGTCACACCTC
>NW_018404075.1:89113-89511 GCF_002113885.1 Mizuhopecten yessoensis
GCGTGATCATACAACATACGACTGTCATATCTCTAAGTGACCATACAACACACGACTGTCACACATCTACGTGACGATACAACATCCGACTGTCACACCACTAAGTGACCATACAACACACGACACTCACATCTCTACGTGACCATACAACACACGACTGTCAAACCTCTACGTGACAATACGACACACAACTGTCACACCTCTACGTGACCATACAACACACGGCTATGACACCTCTACGTGACCGTACAACACACGACTGTCACACCTCTCTCTGACCATACAACGCACGACTGTCACACCTCTACGTGACCGTACAACACACGACTGTTATACCTCTACGTGACAATACGACACACGACTGTCACACCTCTACGTGACCATACAACACACGACTA
>NW_018404075.1:93221-93369 GCF_002113885.1 Mizuhopecten yessoensis
TTACAACATACGACTGTCACACCTCTAAGTGACCGTACAACACACGACTGTCACAACTCTACGTGACCATACAACATACAACTGTCACACCTCTAAGTAACCTTACAACACACGACTGTAACATTTCTACCTGACCATACAACATACG
>NW_018404075.1:98445-98570 GCF_002113885.1 Mizuhopecten yessoensis
ACTCTACGTGACCTTACAACATACGACTGTCAAAACTCTACGTCACCGTACAACATACGAGTGTCACACCTCTACGTGATCATACAACACACGACTGTCACACCTCTACGTGACCATACAACACA
>NW_018404076.1:0-116 GCF_002113885.1 Mizuhopecten yessoensis
ACCTATAGGAGGGCAGCGATCAGACTAGGTCCCAAATACACAGCCAACAGTACCTATAGGAGGGCGGCGACCAGACAAGGTCCCAAATACACAGCCGACAGTACCTATAGGAGGGC
>NW_018404076.1:2640-30616 GCF_002113885.1 Mizuhopecten yessoensis
CGCCTTGTGATCAAACTATGTCCCAAATAAACAGCCGACACGCCTCATGATCAGATTATGTCTCAAATAAACAGCCGACACACCTTGTGATCAGACTAGGTCCCAAATAATCAGCCGACACACCTCATTATCAGACTATGTCCCAAATAAACAGCCGACACGCCTCATGATCAGACTATGTCCCAAATAAACAGCCGACACGCCTAATGATCAGATTATGTTCCAAATACACAGCCGACACGTCTTATGATCAGACTATGTCCCAAATAAACAGCCAACACGCCTTAGGATTAGAATATGTACCAAATAAACAGCCGACACACACTTATGATCAGACTATGTCCTAAATAAACAGCCGACACGCCTCATGATCAGATTATGTCCCAAATTAACAGCAGACACGCCTTGTGATCAGACTATGTCCCAAATAAACAGCCGACACACCTCATGATCAGACTATGTCCCAAATTAACAGCAGACACGCCTTGTGATCAGACTACGTCCCAAATAAACAGCCGACACGCCTTATGATCAGTCTATGTCCCAAATAAACAGCCGACACGCCTTATGATCAGACTAGGTCCCAAATAAACAGCCGACACGCCTTGTGATCCGACTGTGTCCCAAATAAACAGCCGACACGGCTCATAATCATACTATGTCCTAAATTAACAGCCGACACACCTCATGATCAGACTATGTCCCAAATAAACAGCCGACACACCTTATTAGGGCAGCGATCAGACTAGGTCCCAAATAAACAGCCGACACACCTTATGATCAGCATATGTCCCAAATAAACAGCCGACGCACCTCATGATCAGACTCTGTCCCAAATAAACAGCCGACACGCCTTATGATCAGACTTTGTCAAAAATAAACACCCGCCATACTTTATGATCAGACTATGTCCAAAATAAACAGCCGACACGCCTTATGTTCAGACTATGTCCCAAATAAACAGCCGAAATGCTTTATGATCGGACTATGTCCCAAATAAACAGCAGACACGTTTCATGATCATGTAATGTCCCCAAAAAAAGCTGACACGCCTTATGATCAGACTATGTCCCAAATAAACAGCCGACACGCCTGATGATAAGATTATGTCCCAAATAAACAGCCGACACGCCTTATGATCAGACTATGTCCCAAATAAACAGCAGACACGTTTCATGATCATGTAATGTCCCAAAAAAAAGCTGACACGCCTTATGATCGGACTATGTCCCAAATAAACAGCCGGCATGCTTTATGATCAGATGATGCCCCAAATAAACAGCCGAAATGCTTTATGATCAGACTAGGTCCAAAATAAACAGCCGACACACCGTATGTTCAGACTATGTCCCAAATAAACAGCCGACCCGCCTTATGATCAGACTATGTCCCAAAAAAACAGCCGAACCGCCTTATGATCAGACTTTGTCCTAAATAAATTCCCGCCATACTTTATGATCAGACTATGTTCCAAATATACAGCCGACACGCCTTATGATCAGATTATGACCCAAATAAACAGTCGAAATGCTTTATGATCAGACTATGTCCAAAATAAACAGCCGACACGCCTTATGATCAGACTTTGTCCCAAATAAACAGCCGGCATGCTTTATGATCAAATTATATCCCAAATTAACAGCCGACACACCTTGTGATCAGAATATTTCCCAAATAAACAGCCGACACGTCTTATGATCAGACTATTTCCAAATAAACAGCCGACACGCCTTATGATAAGATTATATCCCAAATAAACAGCCGACACGCCTTATGATCAGACTATGTCCCAAATAAACAGCCGACACGCCATTTGATCAGACTATGTCCCAAATAAACAGCCGAAACGCCTTATGATCAGACTTTGTCCTAGATAAATTCCCGCCATACTTTATGATCAGACTATGTTCCAAATATACAGCCGACACGCCTTATGATCAGATTATGACCCAAATAAACAGTCGAAATTCTTTATGATCAGACTATGTCCAAAATAAACAGCCGACACGCCTTATGATCAGACTTTGTCCCAAATAAACAGCCGGCATGCTTTATGATCAAATTATATCCCAAATTAACAGCCGACACATCTTGTGATCAGAATATTTCCCAAATAAACAGCCGACACGCCTCATGATCAGTCTATGTCCCAAATAAACAGCCGACACGCCTTTGATCAGACTTTGTCCCAAATAAACAACAGACACGCTTCATGATCATGTTATGTCCCAAAAAAAAGCCGACACGCCTTATGATCAGACTACGACCCAAATAAACAGCCGACACGCCTTATGATAAGATTATATCCCAAATAAACAACCGACACGCCTTATGATCAGACTTTGTCCCAAATAAACAGCCGGCATGCTTTATGATCAAATTATGTCCCAAATTAACAGACGACACACCTTGTGATCAGAATATTTCCCAAATAAACAGCCGACACGTCTTATGATCAGACTATGTCCAAATAAACAGCCGACACGCCTTATGATAAGATTATGTCCCAAATAAACAGCCGTCACGCCTTATGATCAGACAATGTCCCAAATAAACAGCCGACACGCCTTTGATCAGACTTTGTCCCAAATAAACAACAGACACGCTTCATGATCATGTTATGTCCCAAATAAACAGCCGACACGTCTTATGAGCAGACTATGTCCAAATAAACCGCCGACACGCCTTATGATCAGACAATGTCCCGAATAAACAGCCGACACGCCTTTGATCAGACTTTGTCCCAAATAAACAGCCGACACGTCTTATGATCAGACTATGGCCAAATAAACAGCCGACACACCTTGTGATCAGAATATTTCCCAAATAAACAGCCGAAACGCCTTATGATCAGACTATGTCCAAATAAACCGCCGACACGCCTTATGATAAGATTATGTCCTAAATAAACAGCCGTCATGCCTAATGATCAGACAATGTCCCAAATAAACAGCCGACACGCCTTATGATCAGACTATGTCCCAAATAAAAAGCCGGCATGCCTTATGATCAGACTATGTCCCAAATAAACAGCCGGCATGCCTTATGATCAGACTATGTCCCAAATAAACAGCCGACACGCCTTATGATCAGACTATGTCCCAAATAAACAGCTGACATGCTAAATCATCAGACCCTGTCCAAAAAAAAAAAAAAGCCGACACGCCTTATGATCAGACTATGTCCCAAATAAACAGCCGACACGCCTCATAATCAGTCTATGTCCCAAATAAATCCCCGCCATGCTTAATGACCAGACTATGTCCAAAATAAACAGCCGACATGCCTTATGATCAGAATATGTCCCAAATAAATCGCCGCCATGCTTAATGACCAGACTATGTCCAAAATAAACATCCGACATGCCTTATGATCAGACTATGTCATATGTCCAAAATAAATACCCGCCATGCCTAATGACCAGACTATGTCCCAAATAAATAGCCGACACGCCTTATGATCAGACTTTGTCCCAAATAAACAGCAGACACGCCTCATGATCATGTTATGTCCCAAAAAAAAGCCGACACGCCTTATGATCAGACTATGTCCCAAATAAACAGCCGACACGCCTTATGTTCAGACTAGGACCCAAATAAACAGCCGACAGGCCTTGGGATCCGACTGTGTCCCAAATAAACAGCCGACACTGCTCATGATCATACTATGTCCTAAATAAACAGCCGACACACCTCATGATCAGACTATGTCCCAAATAAACAGCCGACAAGCCTCATGATCAGTCTATGTCCCAAATAAACAGCCGACACACCTTATGATCAGCGTATGTCCCAAATAAACAGCCGACGCACCTCATGATCAGACTATGTCTCAAATAAACAGCCGACACGCCTTATGATCATACTATGTCCCAAATAAACAGCCGAAACGCCTTATGATCAGACTTTGTCCTAAATAAATACCCGCCATACTTTATGATCAGACTATGTCCCAAATAAACAGCCGACACGCCTTATGATCAGATTATGACCCAAATAAACAACCGATATGCTTTATGATCAGACTATGTCCTAAATAAACAGCCGACACGCCTTATGATCAGCATATGTCCCAAATAAACAGCCGACACACCTCATGATCAGACTATGTCCCAAATAAACAGCCGAAACGCCTTATGATCAGACTTTGTCCAAAATAAATCCCCGCCATACTTTATGATCAGACTATGTCCCAAATAAACAGCCGACCCGCCTTATGATCAGATTATGACCCAAATAAACAGCCAAAATGCTTTATGATCAGACTATATCCAAAATAAACAGCCGAAATGCTTTATGATCAGACAATGTCCCAAATAAACAGCCGACACGCCTTATGATCAGACTATGTCCCAAATAAACAGCCGACACGCCTTATGATCAGACTATGTCCCAAATAAACAGCCGGCATGCTTTATGATCAAATTATGTCCCAAATTAACAGCCGACACGCCTTGTGATCAGAAATTTCCCAAATAAACAGCCGAAACGCCTTATGATCAGACTATGTCCAAATAAACCGCCGACACGCCTTATGATAAGATTATGTCCTAAATAAACAGCCGTCATGCCTTATGATCAGACAATGTCCCAAATAAACAGCCGACACGCCTTATGATCAGACTATGTCCCAAATAAACAGCCGGCATGCCTTATGATCAGACTATGTCCCAAATAAACAGCCGGCACGCCTTATGATCAGACTATGTCCCAAATAAACAGCCGACACGCCTTATGATCAGACTATGTCCCAAATAAACAGCCGACACGCCTTATGATCAGACTATGTCCCAAATAAACAGCCGACACGCCTTATGATCAGACTATGTCCCAAATAAACAGCCGGCATGCTTTATGATCAAATTATGTCCCAAATTAACAGCCGACACGCCTTGTGATCAGAATATTTCCCAAATAAACAGCCGACACGCCTTATGATCAGACTATGTCCAAATAAACAGCCGACACACGCCTGATGATAAGATTATGTCCTAAATAAACAGCCGTCACGCCTAATGATCAGACAATGTCCCAAATAAACAGCCGACACGCCTTATGATCAGACTATGTCCAAATAAACAGCCGACACACGCCTTATGATAAGATTGCCTTATGATCAGACTATGTCCCAAATAAACAGCTGACATGCTTAATCATCAGACCCTGTCCAAAAAAAAAAAGCCGACACGCCTTATGATCAGACTATGTCCCAAATAAACAGCTGACATGCTTAATCATCAGACCCTGTCCAAAAAAAAAAAAGCCGACACGCCTTATGATCAGACTATGTCCCAAATAAGCAGCCGGCATGCCTTATGATCAGACTATTTCCAAAATAAACAGCCGACACGCCTTATGAACAGACTATGTCATATGTCCAAAATAAACATCCGACATGCTTTATGATCAGACTATGACCGAAATAAACAGCCGGCATGCCTTATGATCAGACTATTTCCCAAATAAACAGCTGACATGCTTAATCATCAGACCCTGTCCAAAAAAAAAAAGCCGACACCCCTTATGATCAGACTATGTCATATGTCCAAAATAAACATCCAACATGCTTTATGATCAGACCATGTCCCAAATAAACAGCCGACACACCTTATGATCAGACTATGTCATATGTCCAAAATAAACATCCGACATGCTTTATGATCAGACCATGTCCGAAATAAACAGCCGGCATGCCTTATGATCAGACTATGTCACAAATAAATACCCGCCATACTTTATGATCAGACTATGTCCAAAATAAACAGCCGACATGCCTTATGATCAGACTATGTCCCAAATAAACAGCCGACATGCTTTATGATCAGACTATATCCAAAATAAACAGCCGGCATGCCTTATATCAGACTTTGTCCCAAATAAACAGCAGACACGCCTCATGATCAGACTATGTCCCAAATAAACAGCCGACATGCTTTTTGATCAGACTATGTCCCAAATAAACAGCTGACACGCCTTATGATCAGACTATGTCCAAAATAAACAGCCGACATGCTTTTTGATCAGACTATGTCCCAAATAAACAGCCGACACGCCTTATGATCAGACTATGTACCAAATAAACAGCCGACACGCCTTGTGATCAGACTATTTCCCAAATAAAGCCAAATAAACCCCGTTAATGGTACGTTAATAAAACGTTGACATTACTAAAGACGAAATAGTCAGAGGAATTAGATTGGTTAAGAAATTATTAATCGTGTTTTATTTTCAACATTCTGCTTTTAAAATGACTGTCGAGTGCGTAAATATGTACACATGTAATATAGATTTAAAAAAAAAACAATGGACAGCTTCTAAAACGATGATTTACGGGATCTGTAGTACCCATTTATAAAATATATATATATTATTAAATAGGATCTCGAATTTACCTAAAAAACAGACCTTTTGCGTATAATCGTATCGAATGAACATATTCGACTGTAGGTAATACATTTGTTTTGTATTCAATAGATCTTACAAGTATGATCAAATAACCTATAAGGCGTAAGACAAAGCGTGGCTGGATGACCTGTGGAGTAAAATGATATTTAAATGTTTCCGATAACTTATAATATGTATCAAGGCATGAAGCTTTTTATTGTACTTCATGCCAATGATACAATATTGATTTCTGACAGCCAAGACAAGTGCCTAGCTGCCATCATAATGTTAAACAGAAAACAAAAAACTGCGCGGTCCACCCTCTGTCCCCCAACACAGACTATGTCCCCCTACACAGACTCTGTCCCCCTACCAAGACTCTGTCCCCCTACACAGACTCTGTCCCCCTACCAAGACCTGGGCCCGCTCCCTAGTGATTCTACAATGTATTTGATAAACATTGCGGACAAGGGGGAGATAAGTACATAGATAAAAAATGTGAGTACTTTTGCAAAGGTCAAAGGTCAAATAGAAACCCATTCAAAACTGCCGTTTCACGTAGTGGTTCCTTTACTAAAGCTTATATGCATAATACAATATAAAGCCACTGTAGTTGTGTATGACGTTTTAAAGCAAAAGCCTTTCTATTGATTGTATTTATGATTTATTTGATAAAATCGTGATAACTTTATTGTTGTGAGGTGAAGGCTTAACAACCCCAACAATTGAAAATGTACATTTAATTTTTTGTAAGCTACTATTTGGTCTTAAAAAGTAGTACGTCTAATGAAAAGGTTTTAAAATAATGGTGAAAACAAGTATAGTGTTCTATTGGTCACAAACAATTAACTCCATCTAAGTTAAAATTTGTTTTGCAGATCTCACTGCACTGTATATAATAATGACAAAAATGGTGTTTTAAATCATCTGGTCTGAGTTCTATTGATTCAGCAGAATAGGTGGGGTTGTATAAAACATCTCGTCGACGTTAAATTATGACACTTAGGGAGCCATTTAGACTTGCCCCCGTCTCTAGAGTATTTAATGATGAAGAAAACAACTTGAACTCTTAAAATTTTGATCACATCATTCGTTAGACCAACTCTCGAAAATCCTTCCAGTACATGGAACTGTGACTGAAGAAGGAAACTTGAAGGGTACATTTAAAATCTAGGAGACAAAATTATACCATTTCTACTTTCTGTAAGATTCAGATTAGTACCAGATTATATTCATCGTTTGTTTCCTTGAAAAGGAATGATCGTCATCTCTCACCTCGACACACTGGTGGAGATATACTTATCTTCCATTCCAAACAAATGTCCCTGTCATACTATAAGTGGTTTGAAACCTTCCATCCCCTCCTTCATCGTCTTACTCTTCTTTCTGCTGTTTTATTTCATATCATTTATGCTGATTATGTGGTTAAATGTTTAGTATCCAACTAACTGTGTATAATATTTTCAGGAGAGGGAATAGTTAGTTGTGAGAAGTTGTGCCCAATCAATTCGACTGCTACATGTTTTAGTCAATAAAATATGTTTGAATAAATGTTCAAATGTCCATCAATCCGTAAGTTACCCACCCATTAAATATGTTTTGCTAATGTTATTTCTCAAGAAAGACTGGACGAATCTCAGGTTTCTCATGTCCTTAGTAGTGCAAGTTGATTTTTTAGACTGATCGAAATATTCAGATAACTGCCAAGGGGCCATGTTCTAAATTTATCATTATTTTACAGAAAGCACAGGAGGGAACAGCAATTGAAGGTCATAAGGTCATACCCATGCGCTTGTTGACGTTTTAGAGCTTTATTGGGGGAATAAAGGTTAAAAAATGAACACATCTTGTTTAACTTTGTTATCGATCTTTCTCGGAAAGTAATCCAACTTTAGTCAGTAAGTCACCTGTCCATAATCGGTTTGGTGTGCGCTGTTTACTTTATGGAGTGATAAATGGCGACCAGCGATACAATCGACACTCAACGGAGGACCCACATACATTATCTAATAAGCCATACGGACTACTAGAACAGGGGATGGAAAGTAAATATAAATCTCTGTATAGAAGTATTGAGTGTTATAACATGGTGAATGTTCATGTATTACTGAGTGATACAGAACTGTATAATGTTAACACTTGGCACTATTGTAACTTATCACACTAATTGTATCGTGTTTTGACACTTATTGCTTCGTGTTTTGATACTTATTGCTTCGTGTTTTGATACTTATTGTAACGTGTTTTGATACTTATTGTAACGTGTTTTGATACTTGTATTACCTGTTTTGACACTAATTGTTTCGTGTTTTGATAATTATTGTTTCGTGTTTTGATACTTATTGTTTCGTGTTTTGATACTTATTTTTTCGAGTGTTTATACTTATTGTAACTTGTGTTAACTTTTATTGCTACGTGTTTGCCACTTGTTATAAATAGTGTTGAATTTAATTGTCGAGTGTTTTGCCACTTATTGTAACGTGTGTTAATACTCATTGCTTAAATTTTAGCACTTATTGTAACATGCGTTGAGAACTATCATACGGTGTTTTGACACTTATTGTAACGAGTTTTGATACCTATTATTACATGTTTTGATACTTATTGTTTCGTGTTTTGATACTTATATTACGTGTTTTGATACTTATTGTTTCGTGTTTTAATAATTATTGTTTCGTGTTTTGATAATTATTGTTTCGTGTTATGATACTTATATTACGTGTTTTGACACTAATTGTTTCGTGTTTTAATAATTATTGTTTCGTGTTTTGATACTTATTGTTTCGTGTTTTGATACTTATTGTTACATGTTTTGATATCTATTGTTTCGTGTTTTCATACTTATTGTAACGTGTTTTGATACTTATGGAAACGTGTTTTGATACTTATTGTAAAGTGTATTAATACTTATTGTAAAGTGCTCGCTACTTATTTTAACGTGTTTTAAACAGCCGACACGCCTTGTGATTAGACTATATACCAAATAAACAGCCGGCACGCCTTATGATTAGACTATGTCCCAAAAAAACCAGCCGATACCGCCTTATGATTAGACGTTGTACCAAATAAACAGCCGACACGCTTTGTGATTAGGCAATGTAGCAAATAAACAGCCGACACGCCTTATGATTAGACTATGTACCAAATAATCAGCTGACACGCCTTATGATTAGACTATGTAACAAATAAACAGTCGACACACGCCGTATGCCAAATAAACAGCCGACACGCCGTATGATCAGACCATGTCCCAAATAAACAGCCGACACGCCGTATGATCAGACTATGTCCCAAATAAACAGCCGACACGCCTTGTGATAACACTATGTATAAAAAAAACAGTCGACACGCCTTGTGATTAGACTATGTCCCTAATAAACAGCCGACACGCCTTATGATTAGACTATGTCCCAAATAAACAGCCGACACGCAGTATGATCAGACTATGTACCAAATAAACAGCCGACACGCCTTGAGATTAGACTATGACCCTAATAAACAGCCGACACACCTTATGATCAGACCATGTACCAAATAGACTATGTACCAAATAAAGAGCCGACACGCCTTGTGATTAGACTATGTACCAAATAAACAGCCGACACGCCTTGTGATTAGACTATGTCCCAAATAAATACCCGCCATGCTTAATGATCAGACTATGTCCCAAATAAATAGCCGACACGCCGTATAATCAGACTATGTCCCAAATAAACAGCCGACACGCCTTGTGATTAGACTATGTCCCAAATAAACAGCCGACACGCCTTGTGATTAGACTATGTCCCAAATAAACAGCCGACACGCAGTATGATCAGCCTATGTACCAAATAAACAGCCGACACGCCTTGAGATTAGACTATGACCCTAATAAACAGCCGACCCACCTTATGATCAGACCATGTACCAAATAGACTATGTTCCAAAGAAAGAGCCGACACGCCTTGTGATTAGACTATGTCCCAAATAAACAGCCGACACGCCTTGTGATCAGACTACGTCCCAAATAAACAGCCGACACGCCTTATGATCAGACTATGTCCCAAATTAACAGCCGACACGCCGTATAATCAGACTATGTCCCAAATAAACAGCCGACACACCTTATGATCAGACCATGTACCAAGTAGACTATGTACCAAATAAAGAGCCGACACGCCGTGTGATTAGACTATGTACCAAATAAACAGCCGACACGCCTTGTGATTAGACACGCCTTGTGATTAGACTATGTACCAAATAAACAGCCGACACGCCTTGTGATCAGACTATGTACCAAATAAACAGCCGACACGCAGTATGATCAGACTATGTACCAAATAAACAGCCGACACGCCTTGTGATCAGACTATGTCCCAAAAAAATCCCCGCCATGCTTAATGATCAGACTATGTCCCAAATAAATAGCCGACACGCCGTATAATCAGACTATGTCCCAAATAAACAGCCGACACGCCGTATGATCAGACTATATCCTAAATAAACAGCCGACACGCCTTGTGATTAGACTATGTCCCAAATAACCAGCGAACTCGTTGTATAATAAGATTATACCCTAAATAAACAGCCGACACGCCTTGTGATCAGACTACGTCCCAAATAAACAGCCGACACGCCTAATGATCAGACTATGTCCCAAATAAATACCCGCCATACTTAATGATCAGACTATGTCCCGAATAAACAGCCGACACGCCTTATGATCAGACTATGTCCCAAATAAACAGCCGACACGCCTTGTGATCAGACTATGTCCCAAATAAATACCCGCCATACTTAATGATCAGACTATGTCCCAAATAAACAGCCGACACGCCTTGTGATCAGACTACGTCCCAAATAAACAGCCGACACGCCTAATGATCAGACTATGTCCCAAATAAACAGCCGACACGCCTTATGATCAGACTATGTCCCAAATTAACAGCCGACTCACGCCGTATGATCAGAATATGTCCCAAATAAACAGCCGACTAGCTTCTCATCAGAATATGTCCCAAATAAACAGCCGACACGCATTATGATCAGACTATGTACCAAATAAACAGCCGACACACGCCGTATGATCAGACTATATCCTAAATAAACAACCGACACACGCCGTATGATCAGACTATGTTCCAAATAAACAGCCGACACGCCTTGTGATTAGACTATGTCCAAAAAAAATCCCCGCCATGCTTAATGATCAGACTATGTCCCCAATAAACAGCCGACACGCCGTATAATCAGACTATGTCCCAAATAAACAGCCGACACGCCTTATGATCAGACTATGTCCCTTATAAACAGCCGACACGCCTTATGATCAGACTATGTCCCAAATAAAGCCAAATAAACTCCGTTAATGGTACGTTAATAAAACGTTGACATTACTAAAGACGAAATAGTCAGAGCAATTAGATTGGTTAAGAAATCATCAATCGTGTTTAATTTTCAACATTCTGCTTTTAAAATGACTGTCGAGTGCGTAAATATGTACACATGTAATATAGATTTAAAAAAACAATGGACAGCTTCTAAAACGATGAGTTACGGGATCTGTAGTACCCATTTATAAAATATATATATATTATTAAAAAGGATCTCGAATTTACCTAAAAAACAGACCTATTACGTATAATCGTATCGAATGAACATATTCGACTGTAAGTAATACATTTGATTTGTATTCAATAGATCTCACAAGTATGATAAAATTACCTATAAGGCGTAAGACAAAGCGTGGCGGGATGACCTATGGAGTAAAATGATATTTAAATGTTTCCGATAACTTATAATATGTATCAAGGCATGAAGCTTTTTATTGTACTTCATGCCAATGATACAATATTGATTTTTGACAGCCAAGACAGGTGCCTAGCTGCCATAATAATGTTAAACAGAAAACAAAAAACTGCGTGGTCCACCCTCTGTCCCCCTACCAAGACTCTGTCCCCCTACCAAGACTCTTGGTGATAACAGTCCCCCTACCAAGACTCTGTCCCCCTACCAAGACCTGGGCCCGCTCCCTAGTGATTCTACAATGTATTTAATAGACATTGCGGACAAGGGGGAGATAAGTACATAGATAAAAAATGTGAGTACTTTTGCAAAGGTCAAAGGTCAAATAGAAACCCATTCAAAACTGTCGTTTCACGTAGTGGTTCCTTTACTAAAGCTAATATGCATAATGTAATATAAAGCCACTGTTGTCGTGTATGACGTTTTAAAGCAAAAGCCTTTCTATTGATTGTATTTATGATTTATTTGATAAAATCATGATAACTTTATTGTTGTGAGGTGAAGGCTTAACAAACCCAACAATTGAAAATGTACATTTAATTTTTTGTAAGCTACTATTCGGTCTTAAAAAGTAGTACGTCTAATGAAATGGTTTTAAAATAATGGTGAAAACAAGTATAGTGTTCTATTGGTCACAAACAATTAACTCCATCTAAGTTAAAATTTGTTTTATAGAACTCACTGCAATGTATATAATAATGTCAAAACGGTGTTATATTCACAAAATGTTATTCTATTGATTCAGCAGAACAGGTGGGGTTGTATAAAACATCTCGTCGACGTTAAATTATGACACTTAGGGAGCCATTTAGACTTGCCCCCGTCTCTAGAGTATTTAATGATTAAGAAAACAACTTGAACTCTTAAAATTTTGATCACATCCTTCGTTAGACCAACTCTCGAAAATCCTTCCAGTACATGGAACTATGACTGAAAAAGGAAACTTGAAGGGTACATTTAAAATCTAGGAGACAAAAATATACCATTTCTACTTTCTGTAAGATTCAGATTAGTACCAGATTATATTCATCGTTTGTTTCCTTGAAAAGAAATGATCGTCATCTCTCACCTCGACACACTGGTGGAGATATACTTATCTTCCATTCCAAACAAATGTCCCTGTCATACTATAAGTGGTTTGAAACCTTCCATCCCCTCCTTCATCGTCTTACTCTTCTTTCTGCTGTTTTATTTCATATCATTTATGCTGATTATGTGGTTAAATGTTTAGTATCCAACTAACTGTGTATAATATTGTCAGGAGAGGGAATAGTTAGTTGTGAGAAGTTGTGCCCAATCAATTTGACTGCTACATGTTTTAGTCAATAAAATATGTTTGAATAAATGTTCAAATGTCCATCAATCCGTAAGTTACCCACCCATTAAATATGTTTTGCTAATGTTATTTCTCAAGAAAGACTGGACGAATCTCAGGTTTCTCATGTCCTTAGTAGTGCAAGTTGATTTTTCAGACTGATCGAAATATTCAGATAACTGCCAAGGGGCCATGTTCTAAATTTATCATTATTTTACAGAAAGCACAGGAGGGAACAGCAATTGAAGGTCATAAGGTCATACCCATGCGCTTGTTGACGTTTTAAAGCTTTATTGGGGGAATAAAGGTTAAAAAATGAACACATCTTGTTTAACTTTGTTATCGATCTTTCTCGGAAAGTAATCCAACTTTAGTCAGTAAGTCACCTGTCCGTAATCGGTTTGGTGTGCGCTGTTTACTTTATGGAGTGATAAAGACCCATGGCGACCAGCGATACAATCGACACTCAACGGAGGACCCACATACATTATCTAATAAGCCATACGGACTACTAGAACATGGGGATGGAAAGTAAATATAAATCTCTGTATAGAAGTATTTAGTGTTATAACATGGTGAATGTTCATGTATTACTGAGTGATACAGAACTGTATAATGTTAACACTTGGCACTATTGTAACTTATCACACTAATTGTATCGTGTTTTGACACTTATTGCTTCGTGTTTTGATACTTATTGCTTCGTGTTTTGATACTTATTGTAACGTGTTTTGATACTTATTGTAACGTGTTTTGATACTTATATTACGTGTTTTGATACTTATATTACCTTTTTGACACTAATTGTTTCGTGTTTTGATAATTATTGTTGCGTGTTTTGATACTTATTGTTTCGTGTTTTGATGCTTATTGTTTCGTGTTTTGATACTTATTTTTTCGAGTTTTTATACTTATTGTAACTTGTGTTAACTTTTATTGCTACGTGTTTGCCACTTGTTATAAATAGTGTTGAATTTAATTGTCGAGTGTTTTGCCACTTATTGTAACGTGTGTTAATACTCATTGCTTAAATTTTAGCACTTATTGTAACATGCGTTGAGAACTATCATACGGTGTTTTGACACTTATTGTAACGAGTTTTGATACCTATTATTACATGTTTTGATACTTATTGTTTCGTGTTTTGATACTTATATTACGTGTTTTGATACTTATATTACGTGTTTGGATACTTATTGTTTCGTGTTTTGATACTTATTGTTTTGTGTTTTGATACTTATATTACGTGTTTTGATACTTATATTACGTGTTTTGACACTAACTGTTTCGTGTTTTGATAATTATTGTTTCGTGTTTTGATACTTATTGTTTCGTGTTTTGATAATTATTGTTTCGTGTTTTGATACTTATTGTTTCGTGTTATGATACTTATATTACGTGTTTTGACACTAATTGTTTCGTGTTTTAATAATTATTATTTCGTGTTTTGATACTTATTGTTTCGTGTTTTGATACTAATTGTTACGTGTTTTGATACCTATTGTTTCGTGTTTTCATACTTATTGTAACGTATTTTGATACTTATGGAAACGTGTTTTGATACTTATTGTAAAGTGTATTAATACTTATTGTAAAGTGCTCGCTACTTATTTTAACGTATTTTAAACAGCCGAAACGCCTTGTGATTAGACTATGTACCAAATAAACAGCCGACACGCCTTATGATTAGACTATGTACCAAATAAACAGCCGACACACGCCGTATGCCAAATAAACAGCCGACACGCCGTATGATCAGACTATGTCCCAAATAAACAGCCGACACGCCTTGTGATAACACTATGTATAAAAAAAACCAGGCGACACGCCTTGTGATTAGACTATGTCCCTAATAAACAGCCGACACGCCTTATGATTAGACTATGTACCAAATAAACAGCCGACACGCCTTGTGGTTAGACTATGACCCTAATAAACAGCCGACACACCTTATGATCAGACTATGTACCAAATAAACAGCCGACACGTCGTATGATTAGACTATGTACCAAATAAACAGCCGACACGCCTTGTGATTAGACTATGACCCTAATAAACAGCCGACACGCCTTATGATCAGACTATGTCCCAAATAAACAGCCGACACGCCTTCTGATTAGACTATGTCCCAAATAAACAGCCGACACGTCTTATGATCAGACTATATCCTAAATAAACAACCGACACACGCCGTATGATAAGACTATGTCCCAAATAACCAGCCGACACGCCTTATGATCAGACTATGTACCAAATAAACAGCCGACACGCCTTTTGATTAGACTATGTACCAAATAAACAGCCGACACGCCTTATGATCATACTATGTCCCAAATTAACAGCCGACACGCCGTATAATCAGACTATGTCCCTAATAAACAGCCGACACGCCTTATGATTAGACTATGTACCAAATAGACAGCCGACACGCCTTGTGATTAGACTATGTCCCTAATAAACAGCCGACATGCCTTATGATCAGACTATGTCCCAAATTAACAGCCGACACGCCGTATAAACAGGCGATGTCCCTAATAAACAGCCGACACACGCCGTATGATCAGAATATGTCCCAAATAAACAGCCAACTTGCCTTATGNCTTATGATCAGACTATGTCCCAAATTAACAGCCGACTCACGCCGTATGATCAGAATATGTCCCAAATAAACAGCCGACTAGCTTCTCATCAGAATATGTCCCAAATAAACAGCCGACACGCATTATGATCAGACTATGTACCAAATAAACAGCCGACACACGCCGTATGATCAGACTATATCCTAAATAAACAACCGACACACGCCGTATGATCAGACTATGTCCCAAATAAACAGCCGACACGCCTTGTGATTAGACTATGTCCCAAATAAATACCCGCCATGCTTAATGATCAGACTATGTCCCAAATAAACAGCCGACACGCCGTATAATCAGACTATGTCCCAAATAAACAGCCGACACGCCTTATGATCAGACTATGTCCCTTATAAACAGCCGACACGCCTTATGATCAGACTATGTCCCAAATAAAGCCAAATAAACTCCGTTAATGGTACGTTAATAAAACGTTGACATTACTAAAGACGAAATAGTCAGAGCAATTAGATTGGTTAAGAAATCATCAATCGTGTTTAATTTTCAACATTCTGCTTTTAAAATGACTGTCGAGTGCGTAAATATGTACACATGTAATATAGATTTAAAAAAACAATGGACAGCTTCTAAAACGATGAGTTACGGGATCTGTAGTACCCATTTATAAAATATATATATATTATTAAAAAGGATCTCGAATTTACCTAAAAAACAGACCTATTACGTATAATCGTGTCGAATGAACATATTCGACTGTAAGTAATACATTTGATTTGTATTCAATAGATCTCACAACTATGATAAAATTACCTATAAGGCGTAAGACAAAGCGTGGCGGGATGACCTATGGAGTAAAATGATATTTAAATGTTTCCGATAACTTATAATATGTATCAAGGCATGAAGCTTTTTATTGTACTTCATGCCAATGATACAATATTGATTTTTGACAGCCAAGACAGGTGCCTAGCTGCCATAATAATGTTAAACAGAAAACAAAAAACTGCGTGGTCCACCCTCTGTCCCCCTACCAAGACTCTGTCCCCCTACCAAGACTCTGTCCCCCTACCAAGACTCTTGGTGATAACAGTCCCCCTACCAAGACTCTGTCCCCCTACCAAGACCTGGGCCCGCTCCCTAGTGATTCTACAATGTATTTAATAGACATTGCGGACAAGGGGGAGATAAGTACATAGATAAAAAATGTGAGTACTTTTGCAAAGGTCAAAGGTCAAATAGAAACCCATTCAAAACTGTCGTTTCACGTAGTGGTTCCTTTACTAAAGCTAATATGCATAATGTAATATAAAGCCACTGTTGTCGTGTATGACGTTTTAAAGCAAAAGCCTTTCTATTGATTGTATTTATGATTTATTTGATAAAATCATGATAACTTTATTGTTGTGAGGTGAAGGCTTAACAAACCCAACAATTGAAAATGTACATTTAATTTTTTGTAAGCTACTATTCGGTCTTAAAAAGTAGTACGTCTAATGAAATGGTTTTAAAATAATGGTGAAAACAAGTATAGTGTTCTATTGGTCACAAACAATTAACTCCATCTAAGTTAAAATTTGTTTTATAGAACTCACTGCAATGTATATAATAATGTCAAAACGGTGTTATATTCACAAAATGTTATTCTATTGATTCAGCAGAACAGGTGGGGTTGTATAAAACATCTCGTCGACGTTAAATTATGACACTTAGGGAGCCATTTAGACTTGCCCCCGTCTCTAGAGTATTTAATGATTAAGAAAACAACTTGAACTCTTAAAATTTTGATCACATCCTTCGTTAGACCAACTCTCGAAAATCCTTCCAGTACATGGAACTATGACTGAAAAAGGAAACTTGAAGGGTACATTTAAAATCTAGGAGACAAAAATATACCATTTCTACTTTCTGTAAGATTCAGATTAGTACCAGATTATATTCATCGTTTGTTTCCTTGAAAAGAAATGATCGTCATCTCTCACCTCGACACACTGGTGGAGATATACTTATCTTCCATTCCAAACAAATGTCCCTGTCATACTATAAGTGGTTTGAAACCTTCCATCCCCTCCTTCATCGTCTTACTCTTCTTTCTGCTGTTTTATTTCATATCATTTATGCTGATTATGTGGTTAAATGTTTAGTATCCAACTAACTGTGTATAATATTGTCAGGAGAGGGAATAGTTAGTTGTGAGAAGTTGTGCCCAATCAATTTGACTGCTACATGTTTTAGTCAATAAAATATGTTTGAATAAATGTTCAAATGTCCATCAATCCGTAAGTTACCCACCCATTAAATATGTTTTGCTAATGTTATTTCTCAAGAAAGACTGGACGAATCTCAGGTTTCTCATGTCCTTAGTAGTGCAAGTTGAACTTTTAGACTGATCGAAATATTCAGATAACTGCCAAGTGGCCATGTTTTAAATTTATCATTATTTTACAGAAGTTACAGGAGGGAACAGCATGTGAAGGTCATAAGGTCATACACATGCGCTTGTTGACGTTTTTAAAGCTTTATTGGGGGAATAAAGGTTAAAAAATGAACACATCTTGTTTAACTTTGTTATCGATCTTTCTCGGAAAGTAATCCAACTTTAGTCAGTAGTACTACCCAGACAAACTAGGTGTTATCTCAAAAAGTCACCTGTGCGTTATCGGTTTGGTGTGCGTTGTTTACGTTATGGAGTGATATACAATCGACACTCAACGGAGAACACACATACATTATCGAACAAGCCATACCAACTACTATTCATATAAATATCTGTATAGATGTATTAAGTGTTATAACATGGTGAATGCCCATGTATTACTGAGTGATACAGAACTGTATAATGTTAACACTTGGCACTATTGTAACTTATCACACTAATTATATCGTGTTTTGACACTTATTGCTTCGTGTTTTGACACTTATTGTTACGTGTTTTGATACTTATTGTAACGTGTTTTGATACTTATTGTAACGTGTTTTGATACTTAATGTAACTTGTGTTAACTTTTATTGCTACGTGTTTTGCCACTTGTTATAAAGAGTGTTGAATTTGATTGTCGAGTGTTTTGTCACTTATTGTAACATGTGTTAATACTCATTGCTTACATTTTAGCACTTATTATAACATGCGCTGACAACTATAATACGGTGTTTTTGACACTTATAGTTGCAGCTTTTGATACTTATTGTCATGCGTTTTATTTTTCATTTCGTTGTTACGTATTTTGACACTTATTGTAACGTGTTTTGCCAATTATTGTTTCGTGTTTTGACACTTATTGTTACGTGTTTTGATACTTATTGTACTTTTATTGTAATGTGCTTTGACACTTATGGTAACGTGCTTTGACACCTATGGTAACGTGTTTTAATACCTATTATTTCGTGTTTTGATATTTATTGTTACGTGTTTTGATACTCATTGTTACTGTACGTGTTTTGACACTAATTGTTTCGTGCTTCGACTTTTATTGTAACATGCTTTGACACTTATGGTAACATGCTTTGACACTTATGGTAACATGCTTTGAAACTTATGGTAACGTGTTTTGATACTTATTGTTACGTGTTTTGATACTTATTGTTACGTGTTTCGACTTTTATTGTAACATGCTTTGACACTTATGGTAACCTGCTTTGACACTTTTGGTTACGTGTTTTGATACTTATTGTTACGTGTTTTGATACTTATTGTTACGTGTTTTGATACCTATTGTAACGTGTTTTGAGACTTATTGTTACGTGTTTTGATACTTATTGTTTCGTGTTTTGATTCTTATTGTTACGTGTTTTGATACTTATATTACGTGTTTTGATACTTATTGTTACGTGTNCGTGTTTTGATACTAATTTTTACGTGTTTTGATACTTATTGTAACGTGTTTTGATACTTATTGTTACGTGTTTTAATACTTATTGTTACGTGTTTCGACTTTTATTGTAACATGCTTTGAAACTTATGGTGACATGCTTTGACACTTATGGTTACATGCTTTGACACTTATTGTTACGTGTTTTGATATTTATTGTAACGTGTTTTGATACTTATATTACGTGTTTTGATACTTATTGTAACGTGTTTTGATACTTATTGTTACGTGTTTTGATACTTATTGTAACGTGTTTTGATACTTATTGTTACGTGTTTTGATACTTATTGTTACGTGTTTTTATACTCATTGTTACGTGTTTTTATACTTATTGTTACTGTACGTATTTTGACACTGATTGTTTCGTGCTTCGTTTTTTATTGTAACGTGTTTTGATACTTATAGCACGTGTTTTGATACTTATTGTAACGTGTTTTGACACTTATTGTAACTTGTTTCAACTTTTGTTATAGTTTGTATTGACAATTATTGTTACGTGTTTGATACTTTTTATTACGTGTTTTCATATGAGTTGTTTCGTGTTTTGATTCTAATTGATTCGTGTTTTGATACTAATTTTTACGTGTTTTGATACTTATTGTAACGTGTTTTGATACTTATTGTTACGTGTTTTAATACTTATTGTTACGTGTTTCGACTTTTATTGTAACATGCTTTGACACTTATGGTCACATGCTTTGACACTTATGGTTACATGCTTTGACACTTATTGTTACGTGTTTTGATACTTATTGTAACGTTTTTTGATACTTATTGTAACGTGTTTTGATACTTATTGCTACGTGTTTTGATACTTATTGTTACGTGTTTTGATACTTATTGTTACGTGTTTTGATACTTATTGTTACGTGTTTTGATACTTATTGTTACGTGTTTTGATACTTATTGTTACGTGTTTTGATACTTATTGTTACGTGTTTTGATACTTATTGTTACGTGTTTTGATACTTATTGTTACGTGTTTTGATACTTATTGTTACGTGTTTTGATACTTATTGTTACGTGTTTTGATACTTATTGTTACGTGTTTTGATACTTATTGTTACGTGTTTTGATACTTATTGTTACGTGTTTTGATACTTATTGTTACGTGTTTTGATACTTATTGTTACGTGTTTTGATACTTATTGTTACGTGTTTTGATACTTATTGTTACGTGTTTTGATACTTATTGTTACGTGTTTTGATACTTATTGTTACGTGTTTTGATACTTATTGTTACGTGTTTTGATACTTATTGTTACGTGTTTTGATACTTATTGTTACGTGTTTTGATACTTATTGTTACGTGTTTTGATACTTATTGTTACGTGTTTTGATACTTATTGTTACGTGTTTTGATACTTATTGTTACGTGTTTTGATACTTATTGTTACGTGTTTTGATACTTATTGTTACGTGTTTTGATACTTATTGTTACGTGTTTTGATACTTATTGTTACGTGTTTTGATACTTATTGTTACGTGTTTTGATACTTATTGTTACGTGTTTTGATACTTATTGTTACGTGTTTTGATACTTATTGTTACGTGTTTTGATACTTATTGTTACGTGTTTTGATACTTATTGTTACGTGTTTTGATACTTATTGTTACGTGTTTTGATACTTATTGTTACGTGTTTTGATACTTATTGTTACGTGTTTTGATACTTATTGTTACGTGTTTTGATACTTATTGTTACGTGTTTTGATACTTATTGTTACGTGTTTTGATACTTATTGTTACGTGTTTTGATACTTATTGTTACGTGTTTTGATACTTATTGTTACGTGTTTTGATACTTATTGTTACGTGTTTTGATACTTATTGTTACGTGTTTTGATACTTATTGTTACGTGTTTTGATACTTATTGTTACGTGTTTTGATACTTATTGTTACGTGTTTTGATACTTATTGTTACGTGTTTTGATACTTATTGTTACGTGTTTTGATACTTATTGTTACGTGTTTTGATACTTATTGTTACGTGTTTTGATACTTATTGTTACGTGTTTTGATACTTATTGTTACGTGTTTTGATACTTATTGTTACGTGTTTTGATACTTATTGTTACGTGTTTTGATACTTATTGTTACGTGTTTTGATACGTATTGTTACGTGTTTTGATACTTATTGTAACGTGTTTTGATACTTATTGTTACGTGTTTTGATACTTATTGTTACGTGTTTTTATACTTATTGTTACGTGTTTTGATACTTATTGTTACTGTACGTATTTTGACACTGATTCTTTCGTGCTTCGTTTTCTATTGTAACGTGTTTTGATACTTATACCACGTGTTTTGATACTTATTGTAGCGTGTTTTGACACTTATTGTAACGTGTTTTGATACTTATTCCACGTGTTTTGTTACGTGTTTTCATACGAGTTGTTTCGTGTTTTGATTCTAATTGATTCGTGTTTTTGATACTTATTGTAACGTGTGTAAATATTCATTGCTTAAATTTTAGTACTTATTGTAACATGCGTTGACAACTATCATACGGTGTTTTGACACTTACTGTAACGTGTTTTGATACTTATTGTTTCGTGTTTTGATACTTATTGTTACGTGTTTGATACTTATATTACGTGTTTTGATACTTATTGTGACATTTTATTGTTACATATCTTTTAGTTTTATTATAGTTTTTATTGACAGTAATTGTCACGTGTTTTGACAACCAAGTGTCATTGTTGCATGTTTTGACTCCTATTGTTGTGTTATCCCACTCATTGTTGTTTGTTTTTACATTTAATATAACGAATGTTGACATTCATTGTCACATGAATTTGACAATGGTTAGACGTGGACAGGATGCTACCTCGTTGTGAAGCCTTCCAATCATCATCTCACTGCCACCGTCCCGGGAGGTGTTCTTATACAGGGTCATGTATTGAACATCTAAGCGTCTGAAATAAATAAATGAGGTCGGAATAAATAACAAGGGCAATGCAACCAGTCCTGCTGTATATGTGAATGGATACCTGGATCACGTACTGTACCTGGATCAATGTAATTACATCTCGTGTATAGGTGTCTACACTGTATAACGATGTCTACACTGTATAACGATGCATAACGATGTCTACACTGTATAACGATTATAACGATTTATAACGATGTCTACACTGTATAACGATGTATAACGATGTCTACACTGTATAACGATGTATAACAATGTCTACACTGTATAACGTTGTATAACGATGTCTACACCGTATAACGATGTATAACGATGTTTACACTGTATAAAGATGTATAACGATGTCTACGCTGTAAAACGATGTATAACGATGTCATCTCTGTATAACGATGTATAACAATGTCTACACTGTATAACGTTGTATAACGATGTCTACACTGAATAACGATGTATAACGATGATTACACTGGATAACGATGTCTACACTGTGTAACGATGTATAACGATGTCTACATTGTATAACGATGTATAACGTTGTCTACACTGTATAACGATGCATAACGATGTCTACACTGTTTAACGATGTCTACACTGTATCACGATGTATAACGATGTCTTCACTGTATAACGATGTCTACCCTGTATAACGATGTATAACAATGTCTACACTGTATAACGTTGTATAACGATGTCTACACTCTATAACGATGCATAACGATGTCTAGACTGTATAACGATTATAACGATTCATAACGATGTCTACACTGTAGAACGATGTATAACGATGTCATCTCTGTATAACGATGTATATCGATGTCTACGCTGTATAACGATGTATAACGGTGTCTACACTGTATAACGATGCATAACGCTGTCTACACTGTATAACGATTATAACGATTTATAACGATGTCTACACTGCATAACGATGTATAACGATGGCTACACTGTATAACGATGTTTAACGATGTCTACACTGTAAAACGATGTATAACGATGTCTACACTCTATAACGATGTCTACACTGTTTAACGATGTCTACACTGTATAACGATGTCTACACTGTATAACGATGATGCTAGTGCCTCGTATATGATGCTGAGCTGCACTTCAAAACTATTCCACACGATTGGTATTGATCACCGGTAAACCATGTGTAGTCGTGCGTATTAACTCATGATTAATGTACCGGCACCTAATTTCAATGAACTCTATTGAGTGTGTCCGGTCTATGGAAATATCCGTAACACACCCGCAGAGCTAGGCAGCAGGTTTACTTCTCTACTTCTTTGTCTCTTCATCATTTACATACGTTTGATCTGTGTCGTACGACCACCGACAGCCTTATATCATATCCTAACTTCTGACAGCGGGGAATTATTGACTTACTGAAATCCTGGTTTATTTAAAAATGGCTATCTCAAAAATAGGTCAAGATGCCGTGAGGACTTGGGTGAAAAGGCAAATATAACATGTCGGTTTTTTATCCAAAGCAGATAGATAAAATCGATGTAAATAATTAGTGTTGACAGCCTCTATATTATGCACTTCGACATTAACAGTTAATTAGATATCGACAGCCGCTTTCTATGTAATTAAACAGTGAATGATTGTTCTCAGATACAGGTAACAGCAACGTCAAGTGGCGTAAAGTGTACGCTGAACGTTCTGCTATATTAAGCCACGGACTTAGATAACTAATCTAATTCCGTGATATTATACAATAAAAGACTAAGAAAGTCCGAGATATTGTGATTTATCTGAAAAACTCACCTTTGGCGGCGATCGCCTCGATATTGGTAGCCCACATCTGTGACGTCACAAGTTCAACGCTGTCAAAACAAAAAATACCGGGAAGCTTGGATCGTGCGTTCGATATGTGATGTTTTTAGCTACTTATATGATATATTCCGTCGTCCCGTACTTGTGTAGATAATATTTAAAGACTACATACATATAAATGATTATTTTACAATTTTAATGATGAAATGGGTTCCTCCTGATTAGACAAACGGTGTGTTGGATGCTATCTAAATGGAAATGTTTTTGTTTTTTTTACATAATTTGTTAATCTAGTGACTGTAAATAAGATACTTTTTATTATTAAATTGATATTAAGAAAATTTGATGAACACCTATGTACAACACAAAACAATTGATTAAAAAGCGAGTCGCATCCCGAGAATATAATATATACGTCTCTGGCGCACCGCACCCCTTTCTTTACAATTGGAATTGGCAAAAAATGCACCGGTACAATACTTTATACTCAAATTGAGCAGCAACCCATGTTTTTTTTAACTACCAGTCATAAAACTTGAAACGTTTTTTATTCTTTATGCAATCCAAGGAACTTAGCACATAATAAACATATACACCACTTCTAAGAATATTGCAGATGGAGAACCTGTCCGTTCAAGTCTCACAAAGATTAATATTTGATCAATAAACCACTTGATCAGATATATAATGTGCTTAGCATGGTCCAGCAGTATTTGCCTCGTTTCTGACTTTCATCTGTCGAGTGATGCAGTTGTATTAATTGTAGTTTGTATATAATGTGACTCTGTGACAGTACTTACGCATTTCATTTATCTCTATTTTTCTTGAAGTTGATCTTTATAGTAATATGTAGGTCTCTGTTTATACATTTCGCCGTTATCTCGCCTGAGGACACTGTTGTTAAATTGAAAATTGGAAGACACATAATCTACACCAAATGTCCAATTGCAATCTACATACTAACTTCAGGTACCCCCTTGCCCATACACAGGTATACAGGTTTGTCTTGGGCCTCCTGCTGTCAGCACTGGACACAGGTGTTTAGTGTCATTTAACTGTACACAAATTCCACACCTACGTATGCTTAAGGAGTGGATCGAGATGATTTTCATTATTTAACCAAGATGTTAGATTATAACTTATGTATGCTACATGTATAGCAAAGACATATATAGCCATATTAAAGTATATACGTCTCTGATGTATAGGGAGAAACAAAAATGTTTGAATCTCATAATTCAATTATATTTTCGAGATAAATGTAATCACGGAATTATATTATAGAAGTTCGTTATCTGATTTGGCATCGCACGCATAGGTACTGTATTGTATACACTTAAATGTGTAACTGTTGATGTTTATTTGAAATGTAGACCTAACATAAGGAAGACACCATGTCGTCAATTTGTCATTAAACGGTGATTCTAAAAATAGTGACATTTAAAACAACAGACACCGACGTTAACGTTGAAGTTATTTTGTAAACATCTTTCAACGATATATTTCCCTATTTTTGGACCGTAGAGGTACCACAATATATAACTTTGCAATATAAGTATTCCGGCACAGAAACTGGTCACGACGTAGTGCTGTTCAATGACGACATGATTGGATAAGTTCTAACTGTAGAGCAGAGACATATGAAGTATATACGTCTGTGTAGAGTAAAGAAAATGATTGCAAACTGACTTTCCAGCTAAAATTAAGAAGTATGTTTGATCCACAAAATTGAGACTATTTCTGTTTAATATCCCTTAAATTCGTTCATTTGAAAAGAAAATCTCATCAGTGCTCAGAATCAGGACATGCAATGCTACCCGTCTATGATTTCAAGTTAACTTTCCTTTCCTCATTAGTGGCATACCAGCCGCCCGTCTCACTACCAAACTACGTGTCAACGTGATAATTAAATGTCAAGTTTCATTTCCTCAGCATTGACAATGACAGACCAGATTGTCATCTCACTACCAAACTGTAGGGCAATGCGATTACTTTAATTTTTATTGTTAACTTTCATTTCCTTAGAAGTTACATCCCCTCCCGTCTCTCTGACAACGCAGCAATTATATACATGTAATCGTATGTTAACTTTGCTTGCAGTAGTATTAAATCGATTCAATATCTGTGAGAATTTTCTAAGTAAGAGTCTGAGTTTTCCGAGAAGACATTTTCCAGTCGCCATCATGACCTCATTTCCGAATTTCCACCAACGATATGTCAGTGTCAGTGTGATCCAAGATTTTTGGACAGGAGATATCATGACGGGTACCACATGCGGTGACAGGAAATAGCATGACGGGAGTAACATGTGGTGACAGGAAGTAGCATTACGGGAGTAACATGTGGTGACAGGAAATAGCATTACGGAAGTAACATGTGGTGACAGGAAATAGGATTACGGGAGTAACATGCGGTGACAGGAGATAGCATTACGGGAGCAACATGTGGTGACAGGAAATAGCATTACGGGAGTAACATGTGGTGACAGGAAACAGGTCGCCGTTTGAGGGACGTCTTTTATGATATCTTTCCCCATTGGTGTCCTACTACCGTCGGTTCAGATCTTGTTCTCGTATGAAGATAACATGGGATATTTGACCCTAATGTCTTATACATATCTAACATTAAACTTAAGTTGGGCAATTTTATCTTTTCTTGCATATTTATAACCATATTTATAAGCTTGAGTTGGGTACCTTGATAATTTGTTGCACCTTTGTTGTTCAAAATCGTTGTTTCTACGAATATGATGAAACATATGACCGAGGACTTAGGTACTAAGAATCTTATTCCGTGATATTTCAGATGCCCGAAGTTTTAGAAATGTCATACCCATAATTGATTTTGCATGAATTTCTAAAGCCTTTTTGTCAATACAGCTCCTGAAACGGAATTAATCATATGTAAGGTGTACATTTAAGATATGTTTCACGAATATTTATTCAAACAAACTGGAAAAGGCCCCGCCCTCCATTATAAGGAGTTTGTGTATGGTTGTAGTGGTACGTGGCGAGGTCGACTGTTTACTCAGATCTTCAGATTTCGCCGGTACATTGCTGGACAACGGTAAACTGTATGTAACTGTAAGTCATACTAAATTAACATAAACCTGCTGTGATACCTTCCTGCTCACACCGGATCACAGGTGAACACTACTCCACATAAAGTAACTCCGTATAACGATAGTATATGTAGCTAAGATACCACACACAAATAACACCAGTAGTTTAGACTACAAAGATGAAGAAACGGTACCAGTAGTATACATACACTGGATGTAAACCATAGCTACAAAGATGTAGCCACAATACCAGTA
>NW_018404076.1:33571-33840 GCF_002113885.1 Mizuhopecten yessoensis
CGTATTAATACTCTGTATGTAAACCATATCTACAAATATGTAGCTACAATACCAGTAGTATTAATACTCTGTATGTAAACCATAGCTACAATGATGTAGCCACAATACCAGTAGTATAAAATTCCGAGAATCATAGCTACAATAATAACCATAATATCATTATTAAAATTGCAGTATACACAGAAATGCTAAGATATAGCCACAAAACCAGTACTTTAATTATTCGGGATCAGGAACGTCACAAACTGTCGTAAAGGATGTCTAGAGGG
>NW_018404076.1:34603-34691 GCF_002113885.1 Mizuhopecten yessoensis
ACTTAACATAGTCAGAGAGGCTACAGGAACAGGAACGTCACACACTGTCGTAAAGGATGTCTAGAGGGAATGTAGCTTAACATAGTCA
>NW_018404076.1:36518-36591 GCF_002113885.1 Mizuhopecten yessoensis
TTAGAGGGGAACGTAGCTTAACATAGTAAGAGAGGCTACGTCACAAACTGTCGTAAAGGATGTCTAGAGGGAA
>NW_018404076.1:38131-38428 GCF_002113885.1 Mizuhopecten yessoensis
ATTACAAACTGTCGTAAAGGATGTCTAGAGGGAACGTAGCTTAACGTAGTCAGAGAGGCTACGTCACAAACTGTCGTAAAGGATGTTTAGAGGGAATGTAGCTTAACATAGTCAGAGAGGCTACGGGATCAGGACCGTCACAAACCGTCGTAAAGGATGTCTAGAGGGAATGTAGCTTAACATAACCAGAGAGGCTACGGGATCAGGAACGTCACAAACTGTCATAAAGGATGTCTGGAGGGAATGTAGCTTAACATAACCAGAGAGGCTACGGGATCAGGAACGTCACAAACTGTC
>NW_018404076.1:38434-53257 GCF_002113885.1 Mizuhopecten yessoensis
AACGTCACAAACTGTCGTAAAGGATGTCTAGAGGGGAACGTAGCTTAACATCACCAGAGAGGCTACAGGAACAGGAACGTCACAAACTGTCGTAAAGGATGTCTAGAGGGAATGTAGCTTAACATAGTCAGAGAGGCTACGGGATCAGGAACGTCACAAACTGTCGTAAAGGATGTCTAGAGGGAATGTAGCTTAACATAGTCAGAGAGGCTACGGGATCAGGAACGTCACAAACTGTCGTAAAGGATGTCTAGAGGGAATGTAGCTTAACATAGTCAGAGAGGCTACGGGATCAGGAACGTCACAAACTGTCGTAAAGGATGTCTAGAGGGAATGTAGCTTAACATAGTCAGAGAGGCTACGGGATCAGGAACGTCACAAACTGTCGTAAAGGATGTCTAGAGGGAATGTAGCTTAACATAGTCAGAGAGGCTACAGGATCAGGAACGTCACAAACTGTCGTAAAGGATGTCTAGAGGGAATGTAGCTTAACATAGTCAGAGAGGCTACGGGATCAGGAACGTCACAAACTGTCGTAAAGGATGTCTAGAGGGAATGTAGCTTAACATAGTCAGAGAGGCTACGGGATCAGGAACGTCACAAACTGTCGTAAAGGATGTCTAGAGGGAATGTAGCTTAACATAGTCAGAGAGGCTACAGGAACAGGAACGTCACAAACTGTCGTAAAGGATGTCTAGAGGGAATGTAGCTTAACATAGTCAGAGAGGCTACGGGATCAGGAACGTCACAAACTGTCGTAAAGGATGTCTAGAGGGAATGTAGCTTAACATAGTCAGAGAGGCTACGGGATCAGGAACGTCACAAACTGTCGTAAAGGATGTCTAGAGGGAATGTAGCTTAACATAGTCAGAGAGGCTACGGGATCAGGAACGTCACAAACTGTCGTAAAGGATGTCTAGAGGGAATGTAGCTTAACATAGTCAGAGAGGCTACGGGATCAGGAACGTCACAAACTGTCGTAAAGGATGTCTAGAGGGAATGTAGCTTAACATAGTCAGAGAGGCTACGGGATCAGGAACGTCACAAACTGTCGTAAAGGATGTCTAGAGGGAATGTAGCTTAACATAGTCAGAGAGGCTACGGGATCAGGAACGTCACAAACTGTCGTAAAGGATGTCTAGAGGGAATGTAGCTTAACATAGTCAGAGAGGCTACGGGATCAGGAACGTCACAAACTGTCGTAAAGGATGTCTAGAGGGAATGTAGCTTAACATAGTCAGAGAGGCTACGGGATCAGGAACGTCACAAACTGTCGTAAAGGATGTCTAGAGGGAATGTAGCTTAACATAGTCAGAGAGGCTACGGGATCAGGAACGTCACAAACTGTCGTAAAGGATGTCTAGAGGGAATGTAGCTTAACATAGTCAGAGAGGCTACGGGATCAGGAACGTCACAAACTGTCGTAAAGGATGTCTAGAGGGAATGTAGCTTAACATAGTCAGAGAGGCTACGGGATCAGGAACGTCACAAACTGTCGTAAAGGATGTCTAGAGGGAATGTAGCTTAACATAGTCAGAGAGGCTACGGGATCAGGAACGTCACAAACTGTCGTAAAGGATGTCTAGAGGGAATGTAGCTTAACATAGTCAGAGAGGCTACGGGATCAGGAACGTCACAAACTGTCGTAAAGGATGTCTAGAGGGAATGTAGCTTAACATAGTCAGAGAGGCTACGGGATCAGGAACGTCACAAACTGTCGTAAAGGATGTCTAGAGGGAATGTAGCTTAACATAGTCAGAGAGGCTACGGGATCAGGAACGTCACAAACTGTCGTAAAGGATGTCTAGAGGGAATGTAGCTTAACATAGTCAGAGAGGCTACGGGATCAGGAACGTCACAAACTGTCGTAAAGGATGTCTAGAGGGAATGTAGCTTAACATAGTCAGAGAGGCTACGGGATCAGGAACGTCACAAACTGTCGTAAAGGATGTCTAGAGGGAATGTAGCTTAACATAGTCAGAGAGGCTACGGGATCAGGAACGTCACAAACTGTCGTAAAGGATGTCTAGAGGGAATGTAGCTTAACATAGTCAGAGAGGCTACGGGATCAGGAACGTCACAAACTGTCGTAAAGGATGTCTAGAGGGAATGTAGCTTAACATAGTCAGAGAGGCTACGGGATCAGGAACGTCACAAACTGTCGTAAAGGATGTCTAGAGGGAATGTAGCTTAACATAGTCAGAGAGGCTACGGGATCAGGAACGTCACAAACTGTCGTAAAGGATGTCTAGAGGGAATGTAGCTTAACATAGTCAGAGAGGCTACGGGATCAGGAACGTCACAAACTGTCGTAAAGGATGTCTAGAGGGAATGTAGCTTAACATAGTCAGAGAGGCTACGGGATCAGGAACGTCACAAACCGTCGTAAAGGATGCCTAGAGGGAACGTGATCGATCTACCACAAAATGATAAAGGGTTTATTAACCTATGGAAAGATATACATGTTTCTCCTAAATGATCTCCCCACAGCAATCCAGGATATGGCTGAGAAGCAATCATTTTATTATTAGAGCTTTGAAATTATTAAACAATCTCCCAGTATACTGCATGGCAAAATCAAGAATTTGACACAATTATCTGCAACATTTTAAAAGTAAATCAATATAGATTACAATTGAGTCGAGTATATTGTTTCTTTACTGAAAACGGACTATACTTATCCCACTTTAAAATAACACGTCACCTGTGACCACTTTTCATATCGTCAAGTTAAGATAGATAACTCTATCTGATGTTCTATGTATTTAGTAGCTATTGCGACAAATGTAGCGTTACATGGAGAGAACGTTTTGAATTGATTTATGAATAAAGTTTGTAGATATTGATAAATAACTCTAGTGTTAAAATGTCTGTAAATGTGAGTAATTGAATCAGCACGCTTGGTAGTAATAATAATATCTACCGCTGGTTAGCTTTGAACATTGGTGACACTTTCAAAACCTATATGGGACAGAAAACCGTTCGGAATAAGTGCGAGATTCATTTTTATATTCCTGAAGTAAGTCATGTGTATGGATTTCTTTCTAGCCCGTCAGACCCGCTGATCGTTAGAAATTGTCTGACGGTTTGCTGAAGTGAAGGTACGCCAGCCGGGACGTTCTCTGTCAACAGAAATGTTGTATCCTCCAGAGTTTGACGAGCCTACAGACTGCTCTCTACATCTCATCCAGGCATGAACTAGAGAATGACAATAATGACTATCGCTTTACTGAACTAATACAATCTTCCTAATGAATAAGAAAAGTCGTCATGGTCTAGGTGACATATACAATCGACGTTGTCAATAAAATGGTCTTTATCTAATTGGACATGGCAATGTTTTGTTACCTATCCTGGTTCAATAAATTAACCTCGTATGACAGGATTAAAGTCGACCAGGAGAGGGCAAATTTGTTCCCATGACAACAGTCTGCTGAAAAATCTTGCTAATGAATTCAACAAATATATTATCATCTAGCTGTAACTCAACTATCCCCGTGATTTCATCCCCAATACGTGCATTTCAGTCTTAGTGGTGTTTTTTCAGCAAGTATTCTTTAAAATAGTTAACAACCATGTATGTTTATTTCTCCGTTCGTTTTTCTTATCAGATAAAGCATACACATCAGGAGAACGAGGCGTACCCTTACTGTGGTCAAAGAAACGCTTTCGAGGAGATGATGCTTAGGGTTGATCAAAAGATGGCCTGCGACCATCAGAATCCACTGGGAGTATACATTGTCTTATCATGATTGTAACCCTGATTTAATTATCATTATAATTGTAGCTGGACGTTAAGAAATCGGTTCGCCTGAGCAGCCAGAACGGCAAGCGATAACATGTTGTTCATGAGGACTCTTATGAAGTTTTGGAAACCAAAAACAAACGAGACCTGTCCGATTGTTTTATTTGTTCTGTGCTCGGATTGTATTACAGGGCACGATTAGGCTAGCTAGCACTTTGTCTGTCAAAAAGAACAAAGAAAGTGTACAGGTAGAGTTTCTTTGGTTATCAAGAGTAGTATAGGGTAAACTACTATGAGGTTCTACTTTGAACGGGTAGGGGATTAGCTCCTCCTAGGGTATCTACTTTGGACGGGTAGGGGATTAGCTCCTCCTAGGGTTCCTACTATGGACGGGTAGGGGATTAGCTCCTCCTAGGGTACCTACTTTGAACGAGTAGAGGATTAGCTCCTCCTAGGGTACCTACTTTGAACGGGTAGGGAATTAGCTCCTCCTAGGGTACCTACTTTGAACGAGTAGAGGATTAGCTCCTCCTAGGGTACCTACTTTGGACGGGTAGGGGATTAGCTCCTCCTAGGGTACCTACTTTGGACGGGTAGGGGATTAGCTCCTCCTAGGGTACCTACTTTGGACGGGTAGGGGATTAGCTCCTCCTAGGGTACCTACTTTGGACGGGTAGGGGATTAGCTCCTCCTAGGGTACCTACTTTGGACGGGTAGGGGATTAGCTCCTCCTAGGGTACCTACTTTGGACGGGTAGGGGATTAGCTCCTCCTAGGGTACCTACTTTGGACGGGTAGGGGATTAGCTCCTCCTAGGGTACCTACTTTGGACGGGTAGGGGATTAGCTCCTCCTAGGGTACCTACTTTGGACGGGTAGGGGATTAGCTCCTCCTAGGGTACCTACTTTGGACGGGTAGGGGATTAGCTCCTCCTAGGGTACCTACTTTGAACGGGTAGGGGATTAGCTCCTCCTAGGGTACCTACTTTGGACGGGTAGGGGATTAGCTCCTCCTAGGGTACCTACTTTGGACGGGTAGGGGATTAGCTCCTCCTAGGGTACCTACTTTGGACGGGTAGGGGATTAGCTCCTCCTAGGGTACCTACTTTGGACGGGTAGGGGATTAGCTCCTCCTAGGGTACCTACTTTGGACGGGTAGGGGATTAGCTCCTCCTAGGGTACCTACTTTGGACGGGTAGGGGATTAGCTCCTCCTAGGGTACCTACTTTGGACGGGTAGGGGATTAGCTCCTCCTAGGGTACCTACTTTGGACGGGTAGGGGATTAGCTCCTCCTAGGGTACCTACTTTGGACGGGTAGGGGATTAGCTCCTCCTAGGGTACCTACTTTGGACGGGTAGGGGATTAGCTCCTCCTAGGGTACCTACTTTGGACGGGTAGGGGATTAGCTCCTCCTAGGGTACCTACTTTGGACGGGTAGGGGATTAGCTCCTCCTAGGGTACCTACTTTGGACGGGTAGGGGATTAGCTCCTCCTAGGGTACCTACTTTGGACGGGTAGGGGATTAGCTCCTCCTAGGGTACCTACTTTGGACGGGTAGGGGATTAGCTCCTCCTAGGGTACCTACTTTGGACGGGTAGGGGATTAGCTCCTCCTAGGGTACCTACTTTGGACGGGTAGGGGATTAGCTCCTCCTAGGGTACCTACTTTGAACGGGTAGGGGATTAGCTCCTCCTAGGGTACCTACTTTGGACGGGTAGGGGATTAGCTCCTCCTAGGGTACCTACTTTGGACGGGTAGGGGATTAGCTCCTCCTAGGGTACCTACTTTGGACGGGTAGGGGATTAGCTCCTCCTAGGGTACCTACTTTGGACGGGTAGGGGATTAGCTCCTCCTAGGGTACCTACTTTGGACGGGTAGGGGATTAGCTCCTCCTAGGGTACCTACTTTGGACGGGTAGGGGATTAGCTCCTCCTAGGGTACCTACTTTGGACGGGTAGGGGATTAGCTCCTCCTAGGGTACCTACTTTGGACGGGTAGGGGATTAGCTCCTCCTAGGGTACCTACTTTGGACGGGTAGGGGATTAGCTCCTCCTAGGGTACCTACTTTGGACGGGTAGGGGATTAGCTCCTCCTAGGGTACCTACTTTGGACGGGTAGGGGATTAGCTCCTCCTAGGGTACCTACTTTGGACGGGTAGGGGATTAGCTCCTCCTAGGGTACCTACTTTGGACGGGTAGGGGATTAGCTCCTCCTAGGGTACCTACTTTGGACGGGTAGGGGATTAGCTCCTCCTAGGGTACCTACTTTGGACGGGTAGGGGATTAGCTCCTCCTAGGGTACCTACTTTGGACGGGTAGGGGATTAGCTCCTCCTAGGGTACCTACTTTGAACGGGTAGGGGATTAGCTCCTCCTAGGGTACCTACTTTGGACGGGTAGGGGATTAGCTCCTCCTAGGGTACCTACTTTGGACGGGTAGGGGATTAGCTCCTCCTAGGGTACCTACTTTGGACGGGTAGGGGATTAGCTCCTCCTAGGGTACCTACTTTGGACGGGTAGGGGATTAGCTCCTCCTAGGGTACCTACTTTGGACGGGTAGGGGATTAGCTCCTCCTAGGGTACCTACTTTGGACGGGTAGGGGATTAGCTCCTCCTAGGGTACCTACTTTGGACGGGTAGGGGATTAGCTCCTCCTAGGGTACCTACTTTGGACGGGTAGGGGATTAGCTCCTCCTAGGGTACCTACTTTGGACGGGTAGGGGATTAGCTCCTCCTAGGGTACCTACTTTGGACGGGTAGGGGATTAGCTCCTCCTAGGGTACCTACTTTGGACGGGTAGGGGATTAGCTCCTCCTAGGGTACCTACTTTGGACGGGTAGGGGATTAGCTCCTCCTAGGGTACCTACTTTGGACGGGTAGGGGATTAGCTCCTCCTAGGGTACCTACTTTGGACGGGTAGGGGATTAGCTCCTCCTAGGGTACCTACTTTGGACGGGTAGGGGATTAGCTCCTCCTAGGGTACCTACTTTGGACGGGTAGGGGATTAGCTCCTCCTAGGGTACCTACTTTGGACGGGTAGGGGATTAGCTCCTCCTAGGGTACCTACTTTGAACGGGTAGGGGATTAGCTCCTCCTAGGGTACCTACTTTGGACGGGTAGGGGATTAGCTCCTCCTAGGGTACCTACTTTGGACGGGTAGGGGATTAGCTCCTCCTAGGGTACCTACTTTGGACGGGTAGGGGATTAGCTCCTCCTAGGGTACCTACTTTGGACGGGTAGGGGATTAGCTCCTCCTAGGGTACCTACTTTGGACGGGTAGGGGATTAGCTCCTCCTAGGGTACCTACTTTGGACGGGTAGGGGATTAGCTCCTCCTAGGGTACCTACTTTGGACGGGTAGGGGATTAGCTCCTCCTAGGGTACCTACTTTGGACGGGTAGGGGATTAGCTCCTCCTAGGGTACCTACTTTGGACGGGTAGGGGATTAGCTCCTCCTAGGGTACCTACTTTGGACGGGTAGGGGATTAGCTCCTCCTAGGGTACCTACTTTGGACGGGTAGGGGATTAGCTCCTCCTAGGGTACCTACTTTGGACGGGTAGGGGATTAGCTCCTCCTAGGGTACCTACTTTGGACGGGTAGGGGATTAGCTCCTCCTAGGGTACCTACTTTGGACGGGTAGGGGATTAGCTCCTCCTAGGGTACCTACTTTGGACGGGTAGGGGATTAGCTCCTCCTAGGGTACCTACTTTGGACGGGTAGGGGATTAGCTCCTCCTAGGGTACCTACTTTGAACGGGTAGGGGATTAGCTCCTCCTAGGGTACCTACTTTGGACGGGTAGGGGATTAGCTCCTCCTAGGGTACCTACTTTGGACGGGTAGGGGATTAGCTCCTCCTAGGGTACCTACTTTGGACGGGTAGGGGATTAGCTCCTCCTAGGGTACCTACTTTGGACGGGTAGGGGATTAGCTCCTCCTAGGGTACCTACTTTGGACGGGTAGGGGATTAGCTCCTCCTAGGGTACCTACTTTGGACGGGTAGGGGATTAGCTCCTCCTAGGGTACCTACTTTGGACGGGTAGGGGATTAGCTCCTCCTAGGGTACCTACTTTGGACGGGTAGGGGATTAGCTCCTCCTAGGGTACCTACTTTGGACGGGTAGGGGATTAGCTCCTCCTAGGGTACCTACTTTGGACGGGTAGGGGATTAGCTCCTCCTAGGGTACCTACTTTGGACGGGTAGGGGATTAGCTCCTCCTAGGGTACCTACTTTGGACGGGTAGGGGATTAGCTCCTCCTAGGGTACCTACTTTGGACGGGTAGGGGATTAGCTCCTCCTAGGGTACCTACTTTGGACGGGTAGGGGATTAGCTCCTCCTAGGGTACCTACTTTGGACGGGTAGGGGATTAGCTCCTCCTAGGGTACCTACTTTGAACGGGTAGGGGATTAGCTCCTTCTAGGGTACCTACTTTGAACGGGTAGGGGATTAGCTCCTCCTAGGGTACCTACTTTGGACGGGTAGGGGATTAGCTCCTCCTAGGGTACCTACTTTGGACGGGTAGGGGATTAGCTCCTCCTAGGGTACCTACTTTGGACGGGTAGGGGATTAGCTCCTCCTAGGGTACCTACTTTGGACGGGTAGGGGATTAGCTCCTCCTAGGGTACCTACTTTGGACGGGTAGGGGATTAGCTCCTCCTAGGGTACCTACTTTGGACGGGTAGGGGATTAGCTCCTCCTAGGGTACCTACTTTGGACGGGTAGGGGATTAGCTCCTCCTAGGGTACCTACTTTGGACGGGTAGGGGATTAGCTCCTCCTAGGGTACCTACTTTGGACGGGTAGGGGATTAGCTCCTCCTAGGGTACCTACTTTGGACGGGTAGGGGATTAGCTCCTCCTAGGGTACCTACTTTGGACGGGTAGGGGATTAGCTCCTCCTAGGGTACCTACTTTGGACGGGTAGGGGATTAGCTCCTCCTAGGGTACCTACTTTGGACGGGTAGGGGATTAGCTCCTCCTAGGGTACCTACTTTGGACGGGTAGGGGATTAGCTCCTCCTAGGGTACCTACTTTGGACGGGTAGGGGATTAGCTCCTCCTAGGGTACCTACTTTGGACGGGTAGGGGATTAGCTCCTCCTAGGGTACCTACTTTGGACGGGTAGGGGATTAGCTCCTCCTAGGGTACCTACTTTGGACGGGTAGGGGATTAGCTCCTCCTAGGGTACCTACTTTGGACGGGTAGGGGATTAGCTCCTCCTAGGGTACCTACTTTGGACGGGTAGGGGATTAGCTCCTCCTAGGGTACCTACTTTGGACGGGTAGGGGATTAGCTCCTCCTAGGGTACCTACTTTGGACGGGTAGGGGATTAGCTCCTCCTAGGGTACCTACTTTGGACGGGTAGGGGATTAGCTCCTCCTAGGGTACCTACTTTGGACGGGTAGGGGATTAGCTCCTCCTAGGGTACCTACTTTGGACGGGTAGGGGATTAGCTCCTCCTAGGGTACCTACTTTGGACGGGTAGGGGATTAGCTCCTCCTAGGGTACCTACTTTGGACGGGTAGGGGATTAGCTCCTCCTAGGGTACCTACTTTGGACGGGTAGGGGATTAGCTCCTCCTAGGGTACCTACTTTGGACGGGTAGGGGATTAGCTCCTCCTAGGGTACCTACTTTGGACGGGTAGGGGATTACCTCCTCCTAGGGTACCTACTTTGAACGGGTAGGGGATTAGCTCCTCCTAGGGTTCCTACTTTGGACGGGTAGGGGATTAGCTCCTCCTAGGGTACCTACTTTGGACGGGTAGGGGATTAGCTTCTCCTAGGGTACCTACTTTGGACGGGTAGGGGATTAGCTCCTCTTAGGGTATCTACTTTGGACGGGTAGGGGATTAGCTCCTCCTAGGGTATCTACTTTGGACGGGTAGGGGATTAGCTCCTCCTAGGGTACCTACTTTGGACGGGTAGGGGATTAGCTTCTCCTAGGGTACCTACTTTGGACGGGTAGGGGATTAGCTCCTCTTAGGGTATCTACTTTGGACGGGTAGGGGATTAGCTCCTCCTAGGGTATCTACTTTGGACGGGTAGGGGATTAGCTCCTCCTAGGGTACCTACTTTGGACGGGTAGGGGATTAGCTCCTCCTAGGGTACCTACTTTGGCCGTGGAACCTACTTTGGCTGTGGAGGTGTTGCAAACTTATTGCAAAGCTATCAAAGTATCGTACTATATAACACTTTAATAGGTATGTATGTATTTATTTGTTTAACTATGTTAAATGTGTCTATATGTTGGTAGTGTCCTGTGTATTTCTATGAAAATGAAAATAAATCATTAAAGGGAGAGAAGCTCCTTTCATTTCTATGTGCAAAAATGGTATGAATTATAAATAACAAATGAAAAACAAATAATTGGGAATATAAAAAATAAACAAATGTCTTTAAATTCTTTGTCATGTAGAAAGGTGTACTGTTGTAGAATATTTTCATATCGGTATGTTAAAACGATAAAATAACATAGCTAATTCAAATGCTATCAAACATTGTGCTATAAATCACCGGTACAGTTATTTAGTACAATCTGTCTATATGTTGATATTGTATGATTTATGTCTATGAACATGAAACATAAATAGATAAATGAGTGTCGAACATTTTTTAGTAGATGTTGAATAGGTATATATAAAAACTGTTGTAGAATATTTTCATATCTGTATGAAATGATAAAATTTATTTCAATACTATCAAATTATTGGCCTTTCTATCACTGTATTAGATGTACAGGTATGCACATTTGTATGTAGGTACGTGTGTGTTTGTATAACAATATAAAATATGTGTATATACCGATATTGTGTCGTTAATGTTTGTGAAAATAAAACCAAATGTGAAAAAGTACTAAAAAAAATTATAACTAACATTTCTTTATAAATATGGAACAGGTATAGAAATGACAAAACTAATTTCAATGTTATCTAAGTAGTGTGCTATAATCACTTGTTAGATGTATGTTATAGGTTCGTGTGTGTTAGTTTAACTATCTTAAATGTGTCGGTATGTCGGCATTGTGCTGTGTAAGTCTATGAAAATGAAAAATAAAATTAAAATTAAAAATAAATACGTGTCCTAAATTACTTTGTATATATGAAACAGGTTTATACATTAAATGTTGTAAAATATTTTCAATGCTGTAAAAGTATTAAGGCATGGACGTACATTTGTTTCTATGTTTCTATTTTTTTGTTTCTGTCTATGGAAACGAAAAAGAAATATTATACAAAAAACTAAACATAAATAAATGAGTGTCGAACACGTCTTTGTAAATATTGAACATGTCTCTATAACTCTGTTTTAGAATATTATCATCTCTGTAGGAAACTAATTTCAATGTTATCAAAGAACTGTGCAATATATCACTTTCATAGATATAAGTATGCAGGTACGTGTGTTTGTATTTATAACTGTGAAATGTGTGTATTTGCTTATATTGTGTTGTTTATGTTTATTAAAATTAAGAACAAATAAAAACAATAAAAAATAATAATGAAAAATAAATAAACCGATAAATGACTTTATGTGTTATAGATATGAAAATGTAGTTACTTTTTTGTTGGTATAACTATGTTATGCTATATGTGTCTATATGGTGGTATTGTGCTGTGTATGTCTAGTTGAAAAGAAGCAAAAGGTATAAATAACTATTGTTGTAGAAGATTCATCTCTGTTTGTTCGAAGTGATAAAAAAAACTAATTTAAATGGTATCAAGTCTTGTAATACATATTACTTTAGGTGTATGTAAGGATTTACATTTGTAACTATGCTTCTATGTTGATGTTTTTTTCTGTCTGTGAAAAAAGAAAAGACAAAAAAGAAAAAAATAAGATAAATAAGTGTCTAACATTTCTTAGAAAATATGGAACAAGTATATACAAAATTGTAGTAGAATGTATTCATCTCTATTCAAAATGGTAAGCTTATTCAAATGATATCAACGTTTTGTGATATATACTACTTGGATAGTTTCGTGTATGAAGTAATGTGTGCGTTTGTATGTTTAAATGTTTTTATTAAGTTGTGTATGTCTTTAAACATAAAAATAAAGGAATAAAATAGAATAAAAAGTGTCTAACATAAATTTTCCTTTGTATATATGAAACAGGTATATAATACAAATGTTGTAGAAAATGTTCATCTCTGTAGGAAACGATAAAACTAATTCCAATGATAATCAAGTATTGTGCTATATAACATTTTACTATATGTATGTTATAGGTATGTGTGTGTTTGTGAAACGATGTTAAATGTGCCTTTTTGCTTATATTGTGTTGTTTATGTTTAAAGTACTAAGAAAAAATGAACATGAAGAATATTTTCCCGTCGTATCATGATGTCGAAAACTCCACAACAAATGTGTACCGGATCTGAATGAACTTTAAATATGTTATAAATAGAGCTCTTCTATCTGAATCGTTGAAAAATTCAGTTAATTGTTTCTTGTAACTTGTTAATTTATATATATGCATATGTCATCTTTGTATATTTTGAAAAGAAAAACACACTTAATACTGCCTTTTTGGATGAATAACATTATCGATGGCATTCGTGACTAGTGTAACGTAACTTGTAAGACTGCCTAACTTACGAACTGGTACCGGCTTGAATATGCTAGGTTAGAAGAGATGTTAATACGTATGTTAGCTTACTCTTTTCATTCATATAAAATGGATCAATAATTGCTTCAACTTGAACTTACAACAAAATTTTGATACGTTAAAAACATTTTGTGAGGACCATGGTTAATAGTAAGTTTGTTTGGTCATTTGATTATGTTAACATATGTTAATCGTTAAGTATAGATCTTTATAACTGCCTGTATGAGCAAAGCTCTTCTATCTGAATAGTTAAAAACGTAGTCACTGTATACTTGAATTTCTATTCATATGTGTGAAAATGGGTACAATAATATCATCGATGTTTCTTATTTGTTTTAGTGAATGCCCATTTCATCACCATGGTCATAACAATCATTTTCATGGAAATAATAGTGTGGGAGCAAATGATCAGATACATATCAAAGCATCAACTCCCCAATACCACATACGAAACGAAAAATGATATTGAAAGTGTTATCACCATTAACTGCACAGATACTTTGGAAAGTTAATAGAATTTTTTGACGAACTGGAGAAAGTGTATTACTTTGAATAAAATGATAAAAAACGATACACAATTTGTTTTGACTTAATTTTTTTGTCATGTTCCAACATAAATTTAGATAGAATGTCGGCTTCAAGTTGGTAAATCGATAAAGTTGGTAGACTTTATACCGACAACGTGCGTCCGCCATGCTTTTTACGATTAGAGATGCCTTCGGGGACTAAAATGTAAATATTTCAAACAAGCGGCCCTTTAGCATCGTCCACACTGACGGCCCGGGCATCTTAATTATTTTGAATATAATGAATAAACTTCTACCCAATTTGCTTTGCCCGACTACAATCATTTAATAAGTTAAAAAGTTTAAGACTCTGTATCATAACACAGACATGCCTTCGGGGACTATAAACATCGCAAACACGTAATCCTCGTCCACCATGTCATCTTTATCACTTTGAATGAAATGAAAAATTATTCTTGTTCGATTATCAACTTTTAATAAGTTTGTAGACTTTGTACCGATAACGTACGGCCGCCATGCTTTTACGACACCGTTGCTGTGTATCATAATGTCAATGGAGACTGTAACCATCGTCATGCGCACTATGAACGAATTATATAAAACGTTTCTTACATGTTCACTATGAACGAATCCTATCTATATATCATAATCGTGGTCTTTTATCATCGTCCACCATGACATCTATTTTATTTTTGATAAGTTCGTAGACTTGAGTTTAAGAACGTTGCTGTGTATCATAAGATATATGCAGACTGTAACCATTGTCATGCGCACTATGAACGCATCCTGTCTGCAAACTACACGTGGTTCTTTATCATCGTCCACCATGACGTCTATATTACTTTGAATGAATTGAACAAACGTCTTACTTGACTATTAATATTTAATACGTTTAATGAGTTTAAGACTGTATATCATAATGTCTATGGAGACTGTAACAATCGTCATGCGCATTATGAGCGAATCATATCTTTGGATCTTTCGTCACCAACTAAATATAAAATGTTTCATACATGCACACTATGAACAAATCATATCTATAAATTATACGCGTGGTCCTTTTTCATCGTCCACCATGACATCAATATTATTTTGAATGAAATGAAAAAAATCTTGCTCGACCATCAACTTTTAATAAGTTTGTAGAATCGAGTTTAAGAACGTTGCTGTGTATCATAATATCTATGGAAACTGTAACCATCGTCATGCTCACTATGAACGAATCCTATCTACATGCTACCAAGTGGACATGCCTTCGGGGACTTACGAATTTAAACATGTGCTCTATACACGTGGTCCTTTTTCATCGTCCACCATGACATCTATATTACTTTGAATGAAATGAACAAACTCCTTGTTCGACTATCCACTTCCAATACGTTTAATAAGAAAACTGTGTATCATAATGTCTATGGAGACTGTAACCTTCGTCATGCGCACTATAAGCGACTCAGATCAATGTCTCCGGGGACTTATGAATGTAAACATTGCCATGTGCTCTCTACACGTGGTCCCTTCTATCTATTAAAGCAGCAGTGTGATATGTACGTAAACATTGTCATGTGTTCTCTACACGTGGTCCCTTCTATCTTTTAAAGCAGCAGTGTGAAATGTACGTAAACATTGCCATGTGCTCTCTACACGTGTTCCCTTCTGTACGTAAACATTGCCATGTGCTCTCTACACGTGGTTCCTTCTATCAATGAAAGCAGCAGTGTGACATGTACGTTAACATTGCCATGTGCTCTTTTCACGTGGCCCCTTCTATCCATGAAAGCAGCAGTGTGAGATGTACGTGAACATTGCCATGTGCTCTCTACACGTGGTTCCTTCTATCAATGAAAGCAGCAGTGTGACATGTACGTTAACATTGCCATGTGCTCTCTACACGTGGTCCCTTCTATCAATGAAAGCAGCAGTGTGACATGTACGTTAACATTGCCATGTGCTCT
>NW_018404076.1:56779-99507 GCF_002113885.1 Mizuhopecten yessoensis
AACATTGCCATGTGCTCTCTACACGTGTTCCCTTCTATCCATGAAAGCAGCAGTGTGACATGAACGTAAACATTGCCATGTGCTCTCTACACGTGGTCCCTTCTATCCATGAAAGCAGCAGTGTGAGATGTACGTGAACATTGCCATGTGCTCTCTACACGTGTTCCCTTCTATCTATTGAAGCAGCAGTGTGAGATGTACGTGAACATTTTGAGAAGTACAATTATTATTGTGCTCCACAACCTCTCTCCAGGAGGGTGCGCAGACCGCCCGTTCCCTATGGGATAGACTGAAAGTTTTCTGCGTGAGAGTTTCTTGATTTGACCGATTTGGTATTTTTAGTATTCTACTACTGTTTTGTAAGTTAGTTTAAAAATATTTTTGTTTACTTTGAGATTAAATACCTGGTGTTTATTTTTATAATTTATACCATGTATGTGGAGAACGTATTTAGTCCAATTTGGTATGATTGTTTCTTACGGATAGGTTTGTGTGTAATTATGGGAGATTTTGTGTATGTGTACTTACCGATAGGATTGTGTGTAAGTACACAAACCTATCCGTAAGTATACATACACACAATCTCCCATCCTTACACACAAACCTATCCGTAAATACACATACACACAATCTCCCCTACTTACACGCAAAACTATCCGTAAGTACACATACACACCATCTCCCATACTTACACACAAACCAACCCGTAAGTACACATACACACAATCACCCATACTTACACACAAACCTAGCCGTAAGTACACATACACAAAACCTCCCATTATTACACACAAACCTATCCGCAAGTATACATACACACAATCTCCCATGCTTACACACAAACCTATCCGTAAGTACGCATACACACAATCTCCCATACGTACACACAAACCTATCCGTAAGAAACAATCATTTTAAAGAAACCACATACAAATACACAAAATCCCCCATAATTACCCACAAACCTATCCGTAAGTACACATACACAAAATCTCCCATTATGGGAGATTGTGTGTATGTATACTTACGGATAGGTTTGTGTGTAATAATGGGAGATTTTGTGTATGTGTACTTACGGATAGGTTTGTGTGTAAGTATGGGAGATTGTGTGTATGTGTACTTACGGATAGGTTTGTGTGTAATTATGGGAGATTTTGTGTATTTGTATGTGGTTTCTTTAAAATGATTGTTTCTTACGGATAGGTATGTAAGTATGGGAGAATGATGTTGTTTTTAGGTGGTTACTTTGAAATGATTTTTTCATTTATGAACGACTGAATTCGCATACGACCTTGAAGTTGGGACCATGACTAGCGACATTTGATAATCCTCTTATAAAGTTTAGCACGCTTTTTTATTTCGTGCGGTTTTCAAACGGCAGGGAGAGCACCCGGTGACCTCACGGGTTCCAGAGAAATAAACTGGACATTTAATATTCCTCTTACCCGAACATTTAAATCGCCACCTGGGTCGTTGTCGTACGTTTTGGGTTTTGATCTAATGGTACGATTGATAATTTTTATTGTATTTGATGGTCGGTGTGCTTGTGCTAGGTTTATTGTTTTTGCGTCTTGGATGAAAATTGGCGATGGTTTTCGATCTCGTGTTTTGTGAAATGTTTCAATTTATAAGCTTATTTAGTGGGTATCTACAACTTCCCGCGGTCTTGGGAGGGGCCGGAGGGCCGGAGATTTTTTTTCCGGATCTGGCGGGAGTGGGTTTATACAACTTCCCGCGGTTTTGGTGTGGGTGGCGGGAAATATTTTTCCGCGGTTCTGGGGTGGGGTGGCGGGAACTGTTTTTCCGCGGTTTTGGGTGGGTCCGTCGGGGCCAGTTGGGCCGGTGGGACAGTTGTCCCATCACTTTTCCCCTACTTATGTATCTTTTAAGTAACTTGCCAAATCTCTCTTGAAGGATAAGATATTTGTCAGAATCCGTTTCCGGATATGCTTAAAGCTTTTATTATGATTTATTTCGCATTACACAATTTGTCCAATATTTGTTCTGGATACGTAAAATTATTTTTTTAGGAAAAATATCTAAATTAAATTTCTGATTATAATGACAGATACATACATGTAAAACATACAACATTACGGAATGCTTTACGTACATATGCCCTGTCATTACGACATAGAAATTCCGATTTTAATGCTTATCATCTTTTGTCAGATTTTGTCTCTAGATATGTTCAATTTTTGTTGTTTTCATTTTCCATCAATAAACAAAATTTAAATTTAACGAAAGAATGTTTGTGTTGGTCTATATTCTGATTCCTCAACTATATATATTTCAAAATGTTTACAAATCTTTATTCAAAGATTTCTAGGGACTTGTCTGGTGTCAGGTAATTAGTCTCAGAGAAATAGGCAGTATCATCTGTCCTATGGTTAAGCTACCCTCTCCGAGTACATCTTCCGGATTAATCCGATCTGTTACGTGGACTATGACAGGATGTCCGCCATCTTCCGGTCAATGTTAGGGTATATCCGCCATCTTTCATAATCCCTACCCAACTCCACGGCCAAAATAGGTTCAACGGCCAAAGTAGGTACCCTAGGAGGAGCTAATCCCCTACCCGTCCAAAGTAGGTACCCTGGGAGGAGCTAATCCCCTACCCGTTCAAAATAGGACCTCATAGTAGTATACCCTATACTATTATCAAGCGTACCTAGTTTTTAAGTAAACAGAAATGTTTGCCAATACGGACTAAGTTCTACGTGGTCTGGACATTGAAGTCAAGAAATGCACGTATTTCTAATCTTAATTTTATGGTCAACCAACTCCAGAAGTGAATCCAACACAGCAAGCTTTCATTGTGTCCATTGATCATGAGTGGCGGTAACGGGTTGTTTCACCCCAAATCCCGTTCGCCCTAAGGGTTGTTTCGCCCCAAATCCCGTTCGCCCCAGGTTGTTTCGCCCTAAAAAAATATCTTTTTCTTTAAGTCATAAATATCATGTTAAAAGTTTAAAAAAATATCTTTCTCTTGAATCAAGATTTAATTACGTGCCGGAAGGTGAAGAACGAACCTGTATATTCATCACCGTATCCTACAACGGACATACTAATATCCGGAATATACTGTATATTATCGTTTTCATTTCTTTACCTTAATTAAGTAATGTTGTTCTTTATAAAATGCACCTGTATATATTTTAACGTTAAAAATATTTAAAACATGATATAAACAATTACAACTACATACGTATATTAATTGCGTATATGGATGAAAAAAATGTATACTTTCTCTAGAGACGTATACGAAATGTAAATAATTTCCCAAGTACATAGATACGTATTTTAATTGTTAAGCAGATGTGTACATTTGAATTATGAAATAAACGTTGGCAATTTACTTAGGGAATTATCAAAATACATTAAATATACTTGTATAATAATGTACTTGCAAGTCTGGCAGGTTCTATGCTGCCAACAGTCACACACATCACTTCAGATACCATGCTGTCTGCGTCTAACCACGGAGTCGCACAAAATGCACAAATCATCCATAACGTAAATTACGTTATGGATGATTTGTGCATTTTGTAACTTGTCATAAATAGAGCATTTCTCAGTACTGTGTTATAACTCAACATTACTAATGTTGAATTATAACACAGTATTGAGAAATGCTCTATTTATGACAAGTTACCTACTCAAAATTATCTACTCAAATATGCATATTAATTTTTATTGGTCGGTACTATCACGGACTTAAATCTAATTCCGTGGTACTATCAAAACTTCTCAAAATGGACATAATCTCCAATTAGCAAAAAACAACACGGACGTGTGCAGAAATCAAGTAAAGAAAACATCGTCACACGGCGACGAGTATGCGTACAGCCGTACACTAAACTAATTTAAATGTGTTAACATGGAAAATAATATTGTTGTATACCCCGCAATTTTTAAAATTACACCATTTTTGTTTCATTTCACTATTCTTACTTATTTCTAAAATTAAATTCAATATATGTTATAATGTGTGTCGGCGTTAAGAAAATAACGTAATCCCGTTATGGGTTTCTATGTCTATTTTTGACAATGGTTCATGTCTTCTGTCTTTTTCCAAGTTTTTTTCTATTCTCGTAATGTTCCTCTATAATCAAGTATGTAAGATTTGTTCAATCATTTGTGATATATGATTGTTGTCGTGTCGATAACCATTAAATCTCATTTTGGGAGTGACCACGACATACCTTTCTCGCTTGCATTACTTAAATATTTGACCTAGATTTGTCTACGAGGCAGCGGACGCTTGTCTTTCCCGAACATCTGGTCTCATCCTCCCTGTATTTTTTTTCAAAAGTCCTCGTATAAACCTTCTCTTTGCTCATATTTTGCACTGATTTTATCGATATTGAGTTTGAATTATGGTTTTATTGACAATCAGGTCAAGGATTCTCCTCTTTTAATTGTATGACTGCATCTTGGACTCAGCACATTTTCTACAGAATCTATAGTCATCGCCACAGACACAGCAGTTCCATGAGTCTAAAAGTAACATCCCACTCTTTGTCTAAGGTCCAGGCACTAGCTAATTGGTTATTAATCATCTCTATAACAGAAGGACACGGACCGTCATAGACAGAATAACATGATAAGGGAGGCTGAAATGTTGATATGGTCACTTCCGACAAAGAACATTGTTTCACAAAAACATATCAAATTACAGAGATCACATTCCATACCGTGGTTAACGTAGGACTTTCTGTTCTTAAGGGGTTCAAAGTTTCTGGAAAAAATATTCATTTTCCTTTTAAAAAAGCCTGCTTAAAGTCCTGTCAGTGATAAGTATACTGCAGGTTTTACAGTTTTTAGTTTTGCACTTAAAAAATCGAACAAATTCATATGATCAGGAAATCAAAATCATCCCATTTACAAGTGTACCTTACAGCTTAGCAATTTAATAAGCTATCTCTGTTAAGTTGGTCATGTTGTCAGTAAGTGTACCTTACAGCTTAGCAATTTAGTAAGCTATCCCTGTTAAGTTGGGCGTGTTGTCAGTAAGGATCGTGGTATGCAGCAAAGCAATATGAATGTGAAATATGATTTTTAGCTTACAATTAATTACCAGTATACATATTGATTCTATTTTTCATTTCTTTTTCAGTGATGATTTTTTACATCCATGGTCTTACATGTTCAGCTACAAATGTATTTCTATTTAATGGTGTTATATAACATAAGACTGTAACACATGTTTCTGGTGTGTACATTTTATTTCAATACATATGTGCAAGTTCTTATTAACTTTGTTAAAAGAATCATGATCTACTGTATATGCAATAAAAGTACATTTTACAGCTCTGAGAATTGTTTCAACATATTTGACATTTCAATCACAGTACTTCAGATTTCTGGTCACCATTAGAACAATGTTGACAGGGGACATCATCATTAATTAGAGGAAAATTAAGCCAAAACTTTCTCCTATTCAATTCAATCTTTCTATATTTCACCTCAACTTATAAATCCACAACAAGGGAGATCATCAATGCAAGTAATCCGTTTCACTCTTATCATGACTAAAACTGGTAGCTTTTTGAAGTGTACAAACTACAGGAATAGTTTTCAGAATACCATTTCCTCTTATAATTACATGACAGCCTTATAAATAACATTGAGCAAAAATATTTACATGATTAGTAAAATTTTCCTACATTGGGCAAAAAATATCACAAGTATGTGGGCCAATTTGACATTGGCAAATATATTTTGAACGGCCAATGGGCAAAAAATTGGCAGTACAGAGTGGTTTTGTTCCAACTTATTAAAGTTTTACAGAATACTGTATTTTTTCATAGTTCAAAACACTACCCCAACCATATCCCACAATGATTAATGATATGTCATTTCAGAAGAGAATTTCCATCTACAATTAAACCAACAGAATAGAAAGGCCTCACTAATCAAACCATTTCCCAGCTATGTCAAGAAAAAAACCCCATAAAACATCAAATAAATACATAACAGTCATACCAGGGGAGAATCTAGGCCATCGTGCACCCTATGGCATTATACTTCATCACCCCTCCTTGTTTAATCCAAAATTTCCCCAAATGCAAAATACTCATCAATATCGATGACACTTATCAAAAGCAAATCAGGAAACATATTCTTAATTCCAGAAAAAGTGGTGGTTCCCCTAAAATCAAGACTAACCCCTGCAATGAATTGATTTGGTACAATAAATACAGGTAGTTGAAAATAGCTGCTTTAACAAACACTTCAGGTGTACCATGATTGCAGAGAAATGTTCACAATCAAAATAAGAAAGAAAATCAACAGTGCATTTGGGGATGGAGTAGTAAAATTTTCCAAGCAAAGAAAAAAAAAACTTATCGAAGGGAGATCACTCTTGTCAATACATCTCAATTTTCAACAAATGATTTTGCTAATATCAAGCTACATCTTAACTTCTATTTATTCTATAAATATATAAAGTCTATACTATACTATGGTCCTAACTAAGAGTGAATCACAATAGCAGGAGTTCACACACAAGTACAATAAAGCGATAAGTCGATAACTGTTCTCAATTCTGATCATTAACTAAACTCTCTACTTTTTGGTAAAATTCAGAGCAAAATATATGTGTTCACTTCAGTAACTAATGTTTTAACATGATTTAGCAATTAGTGCAATTTCATCTCATCCATTCCTCGTAAAATAACCCAATAAAACATTATGAAGGGCTATTTACATTTGTATAAACACCTGAGTCACTGACAGCAGAGCTGACCTCTGAACTTCACTGACCTTGTGAAGCTAACCTGTGACCTTGGGACCTGTACAAGCAGTAGTAATGGGTGTGATCTATATGTATAGCTGTACATATCTACCAACCAATCACTGATGGGGCATCCATACCATGATAGCAGCAAAACATCGCCAAGACATCATTATGGAAATGGCCAATCAAAAAACACATCATGGATTTGAGTACCAACCCCTGATAGGCTTCTCTCTGCTGTGTATGCTATGGCACACAGACATCAGTTATTTACAGAGATTGAAGGGTGAGAAAGTTCAACTATCGTGTCCAACATGCTCCTCAAATCCCTCACTCTCTGTGACCAGGGCACGCTCCAGGATGACACGACCTTCCTTATAGCGCTGGTTGTCCTCTGTGGCAAACTCATATATCCAACCTAGCTTGGCATCGCAGTTCTTGCAGGACACGTCACGGACCATGTGTCGACCAGTCAGCATAACCCGGTCCTGTACCTCACTGTAGTTGAGGTTCACTACCTTGTTGAACAGGAAGGCTCGTCCTGTAGCACCTGAAAAGGAACAACATCATAAACATCAGATGTACAAAAGCTGAGTTATAAGGAAGAGTTCAATTTTGATAAGTAAATGTGTTGTGTGTGAATTTTAATTGTGAAGCTTAAATGTGTGTCAACATTATACAAAAAAAGCAAGTCCTGGCAAACAATGCAAATCCCCCATTGTCAGCAAGTCTGTTAGAGGTCATACCAGCATACAGTGCCCCGTGCCCCCCCCCCCCCCCATTGTCAGCAAGTCTGTTTGAGGTCATACCAGCATACAGTGCACCTAGTTACATATCACTCTAGCAACTCCGCATTTCATTATAAAAACATATATATATTTCTTGTTCTAAAAGTAAACATTAAAGGTAAAGGAAAAATAAAATAGAAGTGATACAGATCTAGGTCCACCTACCCTTGACATAAATTTGAGGTATTTTCATGCTTGACTTTTGTAGTAAAACTTAATCAAAACCCATTTTAAAGAATTGCAAGAAAAATGACATAGGTTTTCTATGTAACCATCACATATGACAGTGACCTAAGCATCCCAAATACTAAACACAAAAATTCCACAAATATGTACTTAAATTATTATATATAAAAACATACTAAACAAGAGTACCGCGGGGCGGAACAAAATACGCCTGTCGAATGCCATATAGTGTTATATACTTTCTTACATTGAAATAAGATCTGCATCATTCTAAGAGTGGTTAGCCGATATGCTATAAAAAAATGTAGGAGAAAATCTTCAGACAAAAAAAAATCAAATACTTAAATGAACAAATGGCAATAAATTTTGCAAAAATCGTCGAATCAAAATTCTTTTATGGGAGACACAACTTCATATCATGATTGTCATGTATACCAAGTTTCAAAGAGATCGATCGAAAAATGTAGGAGAAAATCTTCAGACAAAAAAAATTCCAAATACTTAAATGAACAAATGGCAATTAATTTTGCAAAAATCGACGAATCAAAATTCTTTTATTGGAGGCACAACTTCATATCATGATTGTCCTGTATACCAAGTTTCAAAGAGATTGGTGGAACAATGTAGGAGGCGCTTGCCGCACAAAATTCAAATACTGAAATGAACAAAGGGCAATTACTTTTGGAAAAATTGTCGAATCAAAATTCTTTTAAGAGGGACACAACTTCATATCATGATTATAATGTTGACCAAGTTTCAAAGAGATCGGTGGAACAATGTAGGAGGAGATTGCCGCACAAAATTCAAATACTGAAATGAACAAAGGGCAATAACTTTTGGAAAAATTGTTGAATCAAAATCCTTTTTAGGGAGACACAACTTCATATCATGATTATCATGTATACCAAGTCTCAAAGAGATCGGTGGATTAATGTAGGAGTGGACAGCATTATTGATCATGATTGCTCAAATGTTTCATATATCTGCATTCACATTCATATATATTGTACTGGCAAACAATAAAAACACTCGTACATCATAAAACAGATCGATATGTCCCTGTGTTTACCCGCTTTTACTAGGACATATACATACACCTATAAATTCTGTAGAGCAGAACCCTGACCCCATGATGAGGGCTGTTTCACAGTACCTTATACACTTGTACTTGCATTTACTGATACCTACCTGTAAACCATGTGAAGTTGAACCATCACCCCTTATAGAGGGGGGTGTCACAGTGTAAACCTGCTTTTACTGGTATAACTACCTCTAAACTATGAGGAGTGGAACTCTGACTCTTGTTGAAGGGGTTCGTCTCGGTTATACCTGTTTTTACTGGTACCTACCTGTAAACCATGAAGTTGAACCATCACCCCTTATAGAGGGGGGTGTCACAGTGTATACTTTCTTTTTGGTGTTTTTTTTTGTAACTTAGAAGTGTATACTTGTTTTTACTGTTATATTACCTACCTGTAAACTGTGTGGATATGAAAAACACTTGGTTAGGAGTGTGTCATCGTACATTTTTATTTAACTAAGTGCCTATACACTAAAGCTGCTAATAAACTATGTGGCTGTGAGCTCCAATATTGGGTATCATGTGACTTTGGATGATCCAGTTCATGGACTAAAAGGTTCTGTCATGTCAGTGTATACCTGTTTTTACTGTTACCTACCTGTAAATCGTGTGGATATAAGCTCTGCCCTGTTAGTCAGGGATGTGTCACAGCTGGCACAAGAAAATAGGCGTGTTCCTCCTATGTGTCTCAGGAAGATACGCCCCATTTTAATGTTGCCTGGAAAAAAACAACACAAGTGTGATTCCTTGTTGGCATAACCACAACAATCAATTGTAATTGAATGAATTATCTATTGACTAAGCTAAACAGAAATCCTCCCTAGCCGAGTTGGTAGAAAGCAGGTTATCTTTTACCAGGATGACATGCATACATGTATTTACTCCCACTCCAGAGAAGAAGTAATCCAAATCGAGTTTTCCAGGGGTAAATGCAATGTAACAGATATAGAAATCATTATTTTTTCAATGCCTCCAATGTACATGTCCAACCCATGACCTCAGGTGTACTAGTCTGATGCTCTACAGATTGAGCTAAAGCAGTCTAGGAGTTGAACCTAGGACTATATTACTTGTATAGTCAAACTCTTCATGCATGCCGTTGTCTGTCAGAGAGGGGACAATTAAAGTGAACTTCCTCAAGCCATGTAAATAACAGGCGACTTGTTGGTTAACAAATATCCCATATGACAGGCTACCCCTAGGCCTTCAGGCACGGGACCCCAGAGCAATAGTCCAATATTTCCACTGATAGAATAAAGGGAAATTCCCCAAGAGAGTCAGTAACATAACTACTAGTAAATGGTTCAGTACATGTATGTGCATTGTGACATATCAAACAATTTTTTATAAATTAATTTAATATGAGTTTTTTTCTTGTTGTTTTGAAAATATATAAAATATAATTAATAGTCACTTTTTTATATGCCATGCAAACTTGAGCTGACAACTGCTATTTCAAAATGTCAATCAAATTTGAAAAGTGAAAACGTAATCATATTTTCTTTACTGCATGTTTGTTCAATTATGTTTGTCTATTTAAAGCACAATCACATTCATATACTCAAATGAATCACATGTATACACACTTTGTATGTAATCAATTAATTCTAGAAAGATGCAGTTTCCAGAATTCAATATACAAAAAACAACTGTTTAAGTGATAATCAATAAACAAAGAACATTTAGACGGCCATGTGCTCCTAATCTAGGATGTACATGTATGGTCATGATACCCATCTACATACCGATCAGCTGTTCATCAGGCAATATAATGTCATTTGTATATATATAAACACAACATAAACATCATATGGTGGTCGTTTTAATGATGACGAAATCCAAACAAAGATAAACATACATATGATTTCATACATTAACATAAGTATGTTATTGTGTGCGGTGAGTAATAGGCCTTCAGGAATGAAACACACCAAGTAATGACCTCATCGTAAAACATAGCCCACCTCAGTTGATTGCGGTCTAATCTAACGCTTTCGTCAAATATTTTTCAAACACGGCTGTAGTAAGAATATCAAAGATTGTGACGGCGTTGACTCTTTTCATGCAAGCAACTTAGAAATTTGGTATCCAAATCTTTTCTCTTCGATGTTCTAGTTTCCTGGGTGTCAGCTGGCAGGAACCAAAACATACCATGACGTTTATGTCACGTGGGGAAATAAATATTTCTCTGATTTTGACGAATCTATTAAAATGAAAAGTCATGAGAGCTTCCGAAATTCCGCGGGAAATGAATTCTAGTTCCTCTTTGTATAATACATGCGCATTACTCATACGGCGTAGGATTGACAGTATCTTCCGGCCAACCCTACGTAGCGGTGTGTCAGGAAGGGAGGTGATGCTAAGATATTTAGAATTCTCATACGACAAGAAAGACAAATCAAGATGAGGAGGTGGCTTTCAGATGATAAGCGGGGAAAGGAGCCGGAAGTTTTTGAGACTGTTAGCGATGGTCTAAAGAAATTATATCGACAAAAGTTGCTTCCACTTGAAGAACATTACAAATTCCATGATTTTCACTCCCCATGTCTCGATGACCCTGACTTCGATGCCAAACCTTTGGTGCTGCTTATCGGCCAGTACTCCACAGGTAAAACCACGTTCATCCGGTACCTCCTTGAACAGGACTTCCCCGGTATCCGAATCGGTCCTGAGCCAACCACAGATCGCTTTATTTGCGTTATGCACGGCAGTCAGGATGGAATAATTCCAGGAAATGCCCTTGTTGTTGATCCAAAGAAGCAGTTCCGACCCCTATCAAAGTTTGGGAACGCTTTCCTTAACAGATTCCAGTGTTCAACTTTGAATAATCCAGTTGTGAACAGCATTTCAATAATTGATTCCCCTGGTATACTGTCGGGAGAGAAACACAGAGTGGATAGAGGGTATGACTTTGCTGGGGTTTTGGAATGGTTTGCAGAGCGAGTTGACAGGATCATTTTATTGTTTGATGCACACAAACTTGACATTTCTGACGAATTTAGACGTGCTATTGATGCAATCAAAGGATATGACGATAAAATACGCATTGTCCTCAACAAAGCTGATATGATCGACCATCAGCAGCTAATGAGAGTGTATGGTGCGCTTATGTGGTCCCTGGGTAAAGTCCTTGGCACCCCAGAAGTAGCTCGAGTGTACATTGGGTCTTTCTGGGATCAGCCTCTTCATTTTGACATGAATCGTAAATTGTTTGAGTTGGAAGAACAAGACCTTTTCAATGACATCCAGAGCCTGCCAAGATATGCCGCCTTAAGAAAATTGAACGATCTCATCAAGAGAGCCAGATTAGCAAAGGTATACCAAATATTTATACTGTACCATAGAAATGTATCATAATTGATATTAATATTGATGTTTATAAGCAAAGTTTTTGGTAATTTGCTACATATGTAATTTATTAACATAACCTTGCAATTACTTGTAAACAATGCAAAGAATCAAAGATGAATGAGTATTAGAACTGTCTTTATACCATTCTGATACAATATACATTATGTATTCATATCTCACCAGCTAAGTACCTGTGAGCTTATGTGATGGTGTGTCGTCATTTCTGTTGATCTGAAAATTATTTGAATTCTAGATAATATTCGTAAGGTGTACGTAGAGTATTCATTTTTGGCCTGTAGCTTGTGTTGATGAAGTAATATCAAGTTTGTTCAAATGATTGACCTTGACCTTTTTTCAAGGCTTAACTGGGGTCAAATACATGTATATGTTAAAATCGTTGATATGATTACATACCAATAACCAAAACCCAAGGGCCATATATATATTTGACCTATACATAAATCAGAGAAGAACTACACATGTACAAGTATCGGGTTAAAATGTTAAAATGAACAACCCTCATTCCCTTTCAAAATCATAGGGGTCTAATTATAATGTGTTAAACCATTAAAACAAATTCTTCTGAATAACCTGGATGCATAAGGTCATGACACTTTGCTTCAAACATGCTATGGTCAAAGGCTAAGTTTGCTAAAAAAAATGTTACCTGATATGCTTTCAAAAAACATCTTCAAAGGTCAAATGTTTAAACAGCTTTTTTAGCCCACCATCATCTGATGGTGCAGGGCTATTCAAATCACCTGTGTCCGTGGTCCGTCGCCCGTCCTTAAACAATTGTTATTATCGGTATTTCTGAAGAAGTACCAGAGGGATCTTTCTCAAATTTTATATGCAGGTTCCCCTTGGTCCTTAGCTGTGCAGGGCAACTTTTGAGACTGATCGGATAAACTACATGGCCGACAGGCAGCCATCTTGGATTTTGATAGTGAAAGTTTGTTATCGCTATTTCTCAAGAAGTACTAAAGGGATCTTTCTCATATTGCAATGATCGATTCTATTTCTTTCACTTAATTTAAGTACTGTACTAGTAAATATGTGAAATGACAAACTCACTTTGAAGGTTGGCTTTCATACACATCAGTATTAAGTTTAGATAAAAAGTTACCTCAAGGTACATTTACTGTTAACATGACTCGATCAAATAGATTAGAGGAAAGAAGAGAAAAGATCGAACTGACAAAGAACTAATGAAGATGGTACAAAGGTGGGTGCCAAGATCCCTCTGGGATCTCTTGTTTTAATAATCAAGAAACAAACCAAGGGGCAACAATGATATTTGGCCTGTACCATGCTGCGATGAAGTGCTTTCAGTTTCATTCAAATGATCTAGATCAGTCAATTAATGTTTGATCACTGACCAGTCATAAAATTTAAATAAAATAAACAGAACAGTATTCACAAAAATTGGTAAAATGTGGAGGACACTTTATAAATACATGATACTAAAATGCAGCATATCGTAAAACCTATGAGTAGAACTGTTTAAGTAGGTTTCAGGTCCATTCCGAGTCTCAATAACTCTTGTAAGCTGTCATGTTATTGCCCAACATTGATGATCAATCATAGAACATTGTATTGGATTAGTCGCCCTCGGAGGTAAAATAACTAATCATTTTTATTAAGAATCCCTGTCCCACTGCACTGTGCATTGCAATAGGAATTAATAAACCTATATATAAATGCATATATGTAGAACAATTAGGCCAGAATACTTGCGCTAGCTAGCTGTATCCTGGAGTGAAAGGATAACAATTTTGTCTGAATAAATTACCTTGACCGAATATTTCTTCTCTCACAGCTATGGTCAAATGTGTGAAAAACTTCAAATAAATTCTTATCAGGTCCTTATAGTGGCAAGGTTTACAAAAGTTACTTTAGGACACAAGTGTTCTGGGATAAGTTGCTGTCAAGTTTTGTTGAAATAATTAAATGACCTTGACTTTTTAAAATGGCACATAATCAGATGTAAAATGTCTGCCTATCCATGTAAATCACCCATGAAGAAAAACTTTTTCTTTCTTTTTGTTTGCAAAAAACCTGCTGGAGTCCTAACACTTTATCAGTGCTAATTTATTTCTACGTTACTTTGTTGAGACTATACAATGTTAAAACTTACAAGTACATCAATTTTTGTTTTTTTAATGTGGTAGGTGATCGAGCATGAAGCTATCATATAATAAACTAATACATATGCATACATACGCCCAGTATACATACGCCCAGTATAAGATGCAATGTACATGCTGCAAAAACTGAAACTAAAATATATAGTACCAGATATGTTAAGTTATGCCAGCTGATGATCTTGAGGATAATTCTATCTTTACCTGACATACTGTATATATACAATTTCTACACATTTCTGGCTTATGTGTATACTGTATACACTTAAGTATCAGAGACAGGTGTACAGAAAAAGACCTGAAAACATACCATCACCAAAAGCTACATGTAAATATTTAATTGTAGCTGTAGTGTATAATTATCAAGTATATGAGAAAAGATACATTTACATCTACATCTGTGTTTCCTGTTTCGTGCTCAAACAATTTCAAGGGGAAAATCCTACTGTTATTTTACTTTGACTTTACATTGTCTATCCTGTATCAACAGATTTGATCTCATAATGCAATGCCCCACCACTTGCAAGATAAATAAGTACATGTTTGTATGTAAAACTTGTCAGGGGAGGACCATGAGAAATGAGAAGAAAACATACGCTTGAAACATTCACTTGTCTGCTGATAAAAACACAAGGTCTGCTGCAAGATGCCCTGCCCAGTGTCAGATTACAGTGGAAACTACCACTCCAAGTCTGCCACTCACTCACAAGCTAGTGTACACTTCAACTGTTTAAGATTCAGTAAATTTTCAAGTGATGATGTGAACAATATAAACATTTCAGGAATATTTTATTTGGTGTCACCATGATATAAGTTTCTTCAGCATTGTAAAATAGGTCAACAATTGTTTTCATCTGGATATATAACAGTTTGTCCTTATGCTCTGCATCCAAACTGATCATGACCGACACCTCAATCAGTGATCCCTATCCTGCATCCACACTGATCATGACCGCCACCTCAATCAGTGTAACTATCCTGCATCCAAACTGATCATGACCGACACCTCAATCAGTAATCCCCAACCTGCATCCAAACTGATCATGACCGACACCTCAATCAGGAATCCCTAACCTGCATCCAAACTGATCATGACTGACACCTCAATCAGTAATCCCTAACCTGCATCCAAACTGATCATGACCGACACCTCAATCAGGAATCCCTAACCTGCATCCAAACTGATCATGACCGACACCTCAATCAGTAATCCCAATCCTGCATCCACACTGATCATGACCGACACCTCAATCAGTAATCCCAATCCTGCATCCACACTGATCATGACCGACACCTCAATCAGTGAAACTATCCTGCATCCAAACTGATCATGACCGACACCTCAATCGGTAATCCCTAACCTGCATCCAAACTGATCATAACCGACACCTCAATCAGTGTAACTATCCTGCATCCAAACTGATCATGACCGACCCCTCAATCAGTGTAACTATCCTGCATCCAAACTGATCATGACCGACACCTCAATCGGTAATCCCTAACCTGCATCCAAACTGATCATAACCGACACCTCAATCAGTGTAACTATCCTGCATCCAAACTGATCATGACCGACACCTCAATCGGTAATCCCTAACCTGCATCCAAACTGATCATGGCCGACCCCTCAATCAGTGTAACTATCCTGCATCCAAACTGATCATGACCGACACCTCAATCAGTTATCCCTATCCTATATCCACACTGATCATGACCGACACCTCAATCAGTGATCCCTAACCTGCATCCAAACTGATCATGACCGACACCTCAATCAGTGTAACTATCCTGCATCCAAACTGATCATGACCGACACCTCAATCAGTGATCGCAATCCTGCATCCAAACTGATCATGACCCACCCCTCAATCAGTAATCCCTAACCTGCATCCAAACTGATCATGGCCGACCCCTCAATCAGTGTAACTATCCTGCATCCCAACTGATCATGACCGACACCTCAAGCAGTGATCCCTAACCTGCATCCAAACTGATCATTACCGACACCTCAATCAGTAATACCTAACCTGCATCCAAACTGATCATTACCGACACCTCAATCAGTAATACCTAACCTGCATCCAAACTGATCATGACCGACACCTCAATCAGTAATCCCTATCCTGCATCCACGCTAGTACTGATCATGACCGACACCTCAATCAGTGATCCCAATCCTGCATCCACACTGATTATGACCGACACCTCAATCAGTAATCCCAATCCTGCATCCACACTGATCATGACAGACACCTCAATCAGTAATCCCTATCCTGCATCCACACTGATCATGACCGACACCTCAATCAGTGATCCCTATCATGCATCCACAGTGGCTGACAACACATTCCTTACCTCGTATCCACACTGACCGACACCTTTATCCAACTGTACGTCCACACTGATTGACACCCTAACCAACAACCTGCGTCCATCTATACTGACCAACACCTCAATCCCCACCCTGTAGTGTATCTATACTGACCAACACCTCAATCCCCCCCCTGTAGTGTATCTACACTGACCAACACCTCAATCCCCACCCTGTAGTGTATCTTCACTGACCAACACATCAATCCCCACCCTGTAGTGTATCTACACTGACCAACACCTCAATCCCCACCCTGTAGTGTATCTACACTGACCAACACCTCAATCCCCACCCTATAGTGTATCTTCACTGACAAACACCTCAATCCCCACCCTGTAGTGTATCTACACTGACCAACACCTCAATCCCCACCCTGTAGTGTATCTACACTGAGTGACCAATGCCTCAATCCCCACCCTGCATCTATAATGACCCAACACCTCAATCCCCACCCTGCATCTATACTTAGTGACCAACACCTCAATCCCCACCCTGCATCTTCACTGACCAACACCTAAGTTCCCACCCTGCATCTTCACTGACCAACACCTAAATCCCCACCCTCCATCTATACTGACCAACACCTCAATCCCCACCCTGTAGTGTATCTACACTGACCAACACCTCAATCCCCACCCTGTAGTGTATCTNTGACCAACACCTCAATCACCACCCTGAATCTACACTGATCAGCACTTTAATCCCCACCCTGTAGTGTATCTACACTGAGTGACCAACACCTCAATCACCACCCTGAATCTACACTGATCAGCACTTTAATCCCCACCCTGTAGTGTATCTACACTGAGTGACCAACACCTCAATCACCACCCTGAATCTACACTGATCAGCACTTTAATCCCCACCCTGTAGTGTATCTACACTGAGTGACCAACACCTCAATCACCACCCTGAATCTACACTGATCAGCACTTTAATCCCCACCCTGTAGTGTATCTACACTGAGTGACCAACACCTCAATCACCACCCTGAATCTACACTGATCAGCACTTTAATCCCCACCCTGTAGTGTATCTACACTGAGTGACCAACACCTCAATCACCACCCTGAATCTACACTGATCAGCACTTTAATCCCCACCCTGTAGTGTATCTACACTGAGTGACCAACACCTCAATCACCACCCTGAATCTACACTGATCAGCACTTTAATCCCCACCCTGTAGTGTATCTACACTGAGTGACCAACACCTCAATCACCACCCTGAATCTACACTGATCAGCACTTTAATCCCCACCCTGTAGTGTATCTACACTGAGTGACCAACACCTCAATCACCACCCTGAATCTACACTGATCAGCACTTTAATCCCCACCCTGTAGTGTATCTACACTGAGTGACCAACACCTCAATCACCACCCTGAATCTACACTGATCAGCACTTTAATCCCCACCCTGTAGTGTATCTACACTGAGTGACCAACACCTCAATCACCACCCTGAATCTACACTGATCAGCACTTTAATCCCCACCCTGTAGTGTATCTACACTGAGTGACCAACACCTCAATCACCACCCTGAATCTACACTGATCAGCACTTTAATCCCCACCCTGTAGTGTATCTACACTGAGTGACCAACACCTCAATCACCACCCTGAATCTACACTGATCAGCACTTTAATCCCCACCCTGTAGTGTATCTACACTGAGTGACCAACACCTCAATCACCACCCTGAATCTACACTGATCAGCACTTTAATCCCCACCCTGTAGTGTATCTACACTGAGTGACCAACACCTCAATCACCACCCTGAATCTACACTGATCAGCACTTTAATCCCCACCCTGTAGTGTATCTACACTGAGTGACCAACACCTCAATCACCACCCTGAATCTACACTGATCAGCACTTTAATCCCCACCCTGTAGTGTATCTACACTGAGTGACCAACACCTCAATCACCACCCTGAATCTACACTGATCAGCACTTTAATCCCCACCCTGTAGTGTATCTACACTGAGTGACCAACACCTCAATCACCACCCTGAATCTACACTGATCAGCACTTTAATCCCCACCCTGTAGTGTATCTACACTGAGTGACCAACACCTCAATCACCACCCTGAATCTACACTGATCAGCACTTTAATCCCCACCCTGTAGTGTATCTACACTGAGTGACCAACACCTCAATCACCACCCTGAATCTACACTGATCAGCACTTTAATCCCCACCCTGTAGTGTATCTACACTGAGTGACCAACACCTCAATCACCACCCTGAATCTACACTGATCAGCACTTTAATCCCCACCCTGTAGTGTATCTACACTGAGTGACCAACACCTCAATCACCACCCTGAATCTACACTGATCAGCACTTTAATCCCCACCCTGTAGTGTATCTACACTGAGTGACCAACACCTCAATCACCACCCTGAATCTACACTGATCAGCACTTTAATCCCCACCCTGTAGTGTATCTACACTGAGTGACCAACACCTCAATCACCACCCTGAATCTACACTGATCAGCACTTTAATCCCCACCCTGTAGTGTATCTACACTGAGTGACCAACACCTCAATCACCACCCTGAATCTACACTGATCAGCACTTTAATCCCCACCCTGTAGTGTATCTACACTGAGTGACCAACACCTCAATCACCACCCTGAATCTACACTGATCAGCACTTTAATCCCCACCCTGTAGTGTATCTACACTGAGTGACCAACACCTCAATCACCACCCTGAATCTACACTGATCAGCACTTTAATCCCCACCCTGTAGTGTATCTACACTGAGTGACCAACACCTCAATCACCACCCTGAATCTACACTGATCAGCACTTTAATCCCCACCCTGTAGTGTATCTACACTGAGTGACCAACACCTCAATCACCACCCTGAATCTACACTGATCAGCACTTTAATCCCCACCCTGTAGTGTATCTACACTGAGTGACCAACACCTCAATCACCACCCTGAATCTACACTGATCAGCACTTTAATCCCCACCCTGTAGTGTATCTACACTGAGTGACCAACACCTCAATCACCACCCTGAATCTACACTGATCAGCACTTTAATCCCCACCCTGTAGTGTATCTACACTGAGTGACCAACACCTCAATCACCACCCTGAATCTACACTGATCAGCACTTTAATCCCCACCCTGTAGTGTATCTACACTGAGTGACCAACACCTCAATCACCACCCTGAATCTACACTGATCAGCACTTTAATCCCCACCCTGTAGTGTATCTACACTGAGTGACCAACACCTCAATCACCACCCTGAATCTACACTGATCAGCACTTTAATCCCCACCCTGTAGTGTATCTACACTGAGTGACCAACACCTCAATCACCACCCTGAATCTACACTGATCAGCACTTTAATCCCCACCCTGTAGTGTATCTACACTGAGTGACCAACACCTCAATCACCACCCTGAATCTACACTGATCAGCACTTTAATCCCCACCCTGTAGTGTATCTACACTGAGTGACCAACACCTCAATCACCACCCTGAATCTACACTGATCAGCACTTTAATCCCCACCCTGTAGTGTATCTACACTGAGTGACCAACACCTCAATCACCACCCTGAATCTACACTGATCAGCACTTTAATCCCCACCCTGTAGTGTATCTACACTGAGTGACCAACACCTCAATCACCACCCTGAATCTACACTGATCAGCACTTTAATCCCCACCCTGTAGTGTATCTACACTGAGTGACCAACACCTCAATCACCACCCTGAATCTACACTGATCAGCACTTTAATCCCCACCCTGTAGTGTATCTACACTGAGTGACCAACACCTCAATCACCACCCTGAATCTACACTGATCAGCACTTTAATCCCCACCCTGTAGTGTATCTACACTGAGTGACCAACACCTCAATCACCACCCTGAATCTACACTGATCAGCACTTTAATCCCCACCCTGTAGTGTATCTACACTGAGTGACCAACACCTCAATCACCACCCTGAATCTACACTGATCAGCACTTTAATCCCCACCCTGTAGTGTATCTACACTGAGTGACCAACACCTCAATCACCACCCTGAATCTACACTGATCAGCACTTTAATCCCCACCCTGTAGTGTATCTACACTGAGTGACCAACACCTCAATCACCACCCTGAATCTACACTGATCAGCACTTTAATCCCCACCCTGTAGTGTATCTACACTGAGTGACCAACACCTCAATCACCACCCTGAATCTACACTGATCAGCACTTTAATCCCCACCCTGTAGTGTATCTACACTGAGTGACCAACACCTCAATCACCACCCTGAATCTACACTGATCAGCACTTTAATCCCCACCCTGTAGTGTATCTACACTGAGTGACCAACACCTCAATCACCACCCTGAATCTACACTGATCAGCACTTTAATCCCCACCCTGTAGTGTATCTACACTGAGTGACCAACACCTCAATCACCACCCTGAATCTACACTGATCAGCACTTTAATCCCCACCCTGCATCTACATTGTCTGATCATGCACATCTCATGTCCTACCCTTATATACCCCACTCACTAATAGAAACACCTCAATCCCAACCCTCTACAATATGAGAGACACCTAACTCTTCAATCTATTTCCACCCTGGGAGATACTCCAATGGTCATCCTTCACCAGACTAAAGTTAACAGACATTCCCATCCTTACGGGGCATCCACACTCACAGACACCAAACATCTACATTCCATCTGCATAACTAGAAAGTAGTATCCATGCACCCAGTTCAAACACCAATGATCATGATCTACACCAAATACACACTCATGGCTGTACCACCCTGTCTTACATCCACAGGCTTGGTGAAAAACAAAGTTAACGTTGTACCCTGGCCAGGCCCGCCCCTGCAGGTGTTAGCATTTTTATTATGTAAAAACAGTAAAAAGTTACTATATAATTTCAAGTATTGGTGTATTTGTCATTTTAGATTTTGTCTCAATGGCATGGTCTAACAGTTACTTCCTGTTCTAGGTATTCTAATGTACAAGTTGGCCTGTAGGGCTACAGAACCAATGGGTATTTGTTGACAAAGATATACATGGTATTACAATTAGTACACCTGTCCAGCACACCTTTCGTTGTGTCAGGTACACGCCTACAGCAATCACAGGTGTCACAGTGTCCATTACACTAAGTTAAACGGACCTCTGCAAAAGGTCAGCACTTGATGATCAGCAATAGTATAATGATACATACTGTACACATATTGTGTGTGGGGGGGGGGGTTGAATGATTCACAGTACATGTCACAGTAATTTCTAAGTTTTACACTGTGTGTACAATGTATGTATATGCTGTAGAGCTAGCCTGGAGCAATCTGCCCCTGTGATTAGGGTATATATTATAACCAATATCGTAGATCTATACATTTATTTTCAATGCTTACTTTACAAATTGTTGGAGAACATGATGAATGCTCAGGGCAATTAAAGGACTATTTAAAGTTGAAGTTGTAGAGACCCATGTAGTTTATATTAGAACTTATAACAGTATAGAGATCTGAAGACCTGATCATCCTAGCTACCTCTGGTCCATTGACAAGGTCTCTGTTACACTTGTTGTACTATAGATGCTACAGTTTGACTAAAGTAAGATTTCCTATATGTAACACAACAGAGGTAGTCATGGAGATATGGTTGGTGTATTCTGTGTATACATGGTAGTCACCATGTCTGTAGACATTAATTAGTGTGGGTTAATTATATGGTATAGAGCCAGCCATAGATATAAAACCATTCCTCTGAAAACTAAAGGTATATATAGCAATACAGTGTGCCACTAGCCATCTACATCATCACACCACCTGTTTTATAGAGCTGAGATACCAACCAGATACAAGTGATAGATTAATACAAAAATTATGATAATTTAATCAAGATTACCATAAAAATTAATGCTGATTCACACAGCCCATATATATATAGGTCTATACACATGTAGTGTACATGTACCAGAACAACCTCAGTATCTCCACTTACTGCCCTAAATGTTTCACTTCTCAAATGAGATAGATAATATATTTAAAAAAACGTTGTGTTTTCCTGTGGGAATCTGTACATGCTATCATGTGTAGTGGTTTGGCAGAAACTTACATTGTTTTACTGGTCCTTAATTGCAACATGCATGTATATATAAGAATGGTACGTTTGTACATGAATCAGACCAGCACTCTAACTTAACCAGACATATTTAGATATATATATTCAGCATCACAATTGAAAGGACCCTCTGTAATTGTACGTTTACATGTACTTCAGTAATTACAGTTGACCCTTTAGTTACCTCAAAGTTAATGGTAGCTTTATTATACCAGTTCACATCAACATATAGGATCATCCACTGATGTAAATAATGATACATTCTAGCATCAATACAGGTCATCTTGCTTTAATGCTTTAGAAAAAAACATTCATTTCATTTGATATCACAGTAATTTTCCTAGTATCTATTCTATTTTCTCTGATATAGTATTATATCTGTTAACTTTTTGTGTTATAGTAGTAGTATACCAGTCACACAATTGGTTAACATTCATAATACAAATATAATCATACAACAACAAATATAAATGTCAAGTTTTTATGTTGAATGATTTTATTTACTGCAACATATTTGAATTATCTATATATTTGATCAGAAGCTTAATCGATCTGGAACAGTGAGCAAATAACATGCCTGAAATTGTATATTCAGTAAATAATTAAGTGAATTGAGTTGGATCTGGTAGAAAGCTGTATACATATATACAGTGGAGTTGGTTGTGTAACAGGAAATACTTCATCATCTACCTATTACCACTATAGCTAGTGGTCAATACATACAGTGGTCTTACAAGCCCACGTGACATGTACCTATTACCACTATAGCTAGTGGTCAATACATACAGTGGTCTTACAAGCCCACGTGACATGTACCTATTACCACTATAGCTAGTGGTCAATACATACAGTGGTCTTACAAGCCCACGTGACATGTACCTATTACCACTATAGCTAGTGGTCAATACATACAGTGGTCTTACAAGCCCACGTGACATGTACCTATTACCACTATAGCTAGTGGTCAATACATACAGTGGTCTTACAAGCCCACGTGACATGTACCTATTACCACTATAGCTAGTGGTCAATACATACAGTGGTCTTACAAGCCCACGTGACATGTACCTATTACCACTATAGCTAGTGGTCAATACATACAGTGGTCTTACAAGCCCACGTGACATGTACCTATTACCACTATAGCTAGTGGTCAATACATACAGTGGTCTTACAAGCCCACGTGACATGTACCTATTACCACTATAGCTAGTGGTCAATACATACAGTGGTCTTACAAGCCCACGTGACATGTACCTATTACCACTATAGCTAGTGGTCAATACATACAGTGGTCTTACAAGCCCACGTGACATGTACCTATTACCACTATAGCTAGTGGTCAATACATACAGTGGTCTTACAAGCCCACGTGACATGTACCTATTACCACTATAGCTAGTGGTCAATACATACAGTGGTCTTACAAGCCCACGTGACATGTACCTATTACCACTATAGCTAGTGGTCAATACATACAGTGGTCTTACAAGCCCACGTGACATGTACCTATTACCACTATAGCTAGTGGTCAATACATACAGTGGTCTTACAAGCCCACGTGACATGTACCTATTACCACTATAGCTAGTGGTCAATACATACAGTGGTCTTACAAGCCCACGTGACATGTACCTATTACCACTATAGCTAGTGGTCAATACATACAGTGGTCTTACAAGCCCACGTGACATGTACCTATTACCACTATAGCTAGTGGTCAATACATACAGTGGTCTTACAAGCCCACGTGACATGTACCTATTACCACTATAGCTAGTGGTCAATACATACAGTGGTCTTACAAGCCCACGTGACATGTACCTATTACCACTATAGCTAGTGGTCAATACATACAGTGGTCTTACAAGCCCACGTGACATGTACCTATTACCACTATAGCTAGTGGTCAATACATACAGTGGTCTTACAAGCCCACGTGACATGTACCTATTACCACTATAGCTAGTGGTCAATACATACAGTGGTCTTACAAGCCCACGTGACATGTACCTATTACCACTATAGCTAGTGGTCAATACATACAGTGGTCTTACAAGCCCACGTGACATGTACCTATTACCACTATAGCTAGTGGTCAATACATACAGTGGTCTTACAAGCCCACGTGACATGTACCTATTACCACTATAGCTAGTGGTCAATACATACAGTGGTCTTACAAGCCCACGTGACATGTACCTATTACCACTATAGCTAGTGGTCAATACATACAGTGGTCTTACAAGCCCACGTGACATGTACCTATTACCACTATAGCTAGTGGTCAATACATACAGTGGTCTTACAAGCCCACGTGACATGTACCTATTACCACTATAGCTAGTGGTCAATACATACAGTGGTCTTACAAGCCCACGTGACATGTACCTATTACCACTATAGCTAGTGGTCAATACATACAGTGGTCTTACAAGCCCACGTGACATGTACCTATTACCACTATAGCTAGTGGTCAATACATACAGTGGTCTTACAAGCCCAAGTGACATGTACCTATTACCACTATAGCTAGTGGTCAATACATACAGTGGTCTTACAAGCCCAAGTGACATGTACCTATTACCACTATAGCTAGTGGTCAATACATACAGTGGTCTTACAAGCCCAAGTGACATGTACCTATTACCACTATAGCTAGTGGTCAATACATACAGTGGTCTTACAAGCCCAAGTGACATGTACCTATTACCACTATAGCTAGTGGTCAATACATACAGTGGTCTTACAAGCCCAAGTGACATGTACCTATTACCACTATAGCTAGTGGTCAATACATACAGTGGTCTTACAAGCCCAAGTGACATGTACCTATTACCACTATAGCTAGTGGTCAATACATACAGTGGTCTTACAAGCCCAAGTGACATGTACCTATTACCACTATAGCTAGTGGTCAATACATACAGTGGTCTTACAAGCCCAAGTGACATGTACCTATTACCACTATAGCTAGTGGTCAATACATACAGTGGTCTTACAAGCCCAAGTGACATGTACCTATTACCACTATAGCTAGTGGTCAATACATACAGTGGTCTTACAAGCCCAAGTGACATGTACCTATTACCACTATAGCTAGTGGTCAATACATACAGTGGTCTTACAAGCCCAAGTGACATGTACCTATTACCACTATAGCTAGTGGTCAATACATACAGTGGTCTTACAAGCCCAAGTGACATGTACCTATTACCACTATAGCTAGTGGTCAATACATACAGTGGTCTTACAAGCCCAAGTGACATGTACCTATTACCACTATAGCTAGTGGTCAATACATACAGTGGTCTTACAAGCCCAAGTGACATGTACCTATTACCACTATAGCTAGTGGTCAATACATACAGTGGTCTTACAAGCCCAAGTGACATCTACCTATTACCACTATAGCTAGTGGTCAATACATACAGTGGTCTTACAAGCCCAAGTGACATCTACCTATTACCACTATAGCTAGTGGTCAATACATACAGTGGTCTTACAAGCCCAAGTGACATCTACCTATTACCACTATAGCTAGTGGTCAATACATACAGTGGTCTTACAAGCCCAAGTGACATCTACCTATTACCACTATAGCTAGTGGTCAATACATACAGTGGTCTTACAAGTCCACGTGACATCTACCTATTACCACTATAGCTAGTGGTCAATACATACAGTGGTCTTACAAGCCCAAGTGACATGTACCTATTACCACTATAGCTAGTGGTCAATACATACAGTGGTCTTACAAGCCCACGTGACATTTACCTTTTACCACTATAGCTAGTGGTCAATACCTACAGTGGTCTTACAAGCCCACGTGACATCTACCTATTGCCGCATAATAGCTAGTGGTCAATACATACAGTGGTCTTACAAGTCCACGTGACATCTACCTATTGCCGCATAATAGCTAGTGATCAATACATACAGTGGTCTAGAACAGTGGTATAAGATATCTAAAGAATGCAATAATAGAACCATTTATGACGATTTCATTAAGTAACACAATTTAACATATTATGAAGAGAGGATATAAGCAGGATGTATGGTAAGTAGTTAGTGATGGAGCCTCTTCAGTCTTAGATGTTTGTGTACATGATTGGTCAGTTTGAATTGCAGCAACCTTTGTAGAGCCAAATACACAAAGGTCAAGTACATTTACATTCTTGCCAACTTTATGCATGCTCAAAATTAAAACATAAATAAAATGAGTATACAACCCCTATAGACAAAATATCCCTTTAAATGACATATTATATCAGGAGTCTCCCTCCTAAATAGGGAGCTTGGCAAGTATGTACTTACCTGTATGTAATTGTTTATAGTAACAATGGTCAAGGACATGCTCTCATAAAACTCAATTTGTTAGAGCGTCCATCTAGAATTGGAGGTCCTCGGGTGGAATCCTCGTCTTGCCGTGCTTTTCTGCTCTCCTGTTACAATTGCAACATAAATTCTACATTTTACCTGTATAGGTACATCTTAGCTAAATCACAGTTTTCATTGAACCAATATAGTTATTCACTAAGTCACATGTCCCATACAAATACATTTTGTATCACAGTCTATACCAGTAGTAATTTACTAAAACATGTGACCAAGGCAGATATTTCAGTTTTCATATATAGCCCATTAGTAATCCAATCACAGTCATGTAAGTGAGGTATAAACTAATTATCCTCTAGATATAATTCAAAGTGATATAATGTTCTTGTCAAAAGGAAGGAACAGTGATTGGTTATGTACAACAATTGCCATACAGGAAGGTGTCTAACTTCCTAAAATGTGGTAAGATCGGTCTTGTCTCTGCAGTCTCAAATATAATTCAGATCTTTTTAAATTACAGAAGTAGTTTGATCATATCTAGCTGGTATAAATAGGTTTGCTACAGCTGTGTCCTGCTGTTTATTGATATCTATGTATATATATAAGGTACATGGTTGTATGAAAGTGATATAGATATAGTTAACAGATCATTTAGAGATCTGTAAATATACAGTGTATACATAAGGGCATGTACATTTATCCCCAGTTGTTCATACTTGTAAAGAATTCTAGAACTTTCTTTGTTAGAGAAAATAAAAGAATCAAATTTTACCGATGTTTCTGATCTACTTTTGCAGGTCCATGCTTACATCATCAGCCACCTGAAGAAAGAAATGCCTTCTATGTTTGGGAAGGACGCCAAGAAGAAGGACCTGATCAAGGCTCTGGGTGAGACCTACACTGCTCTTCAGAGGGAACACAATATCTCCCCGGGAGACTTCCCAAGTCTGACCAGGATGCAGGAGCAGCTTCAACATCACGATTTCACCAAGTTTCACATCCTTAAACCCAAACTTATCGAGACGGTCGATCAAATGCTTGCCCAGGACATCGCGCGCCTCATGCAGATGATCCCGTTGGAGGAGGCAATCAGTGCCAAGGAAGGTCAAGGGGTCAAGGGCGGTGCCTTTGAAACAATGAGTGAGAGCGTGTTCGGCTACGGACGGGGAGAGGGTATCGATGAAGGGCGTGGGGATCATGAATGGGTGGTCAACCAAGAGAAATACAAGTATGATGAGATGTTTGATAAGCTCAATCCTGTGGATGGTAAAATCACTGGTGCATCAGCAAAGTCCGAATTAGTGAAATCCAAGTTGCCAAATTCAGTGTTGGGTAAGATCTGGAAGTTGTCGGACATTGACAAGGATGGTATGTTAGACATGGATGAATGGGCGCTAGCTAACCACTTAGTGAAGGTCAAATTAGATGGAAATGATTTGCCTGCAGAACTTCCAAAACATTTAGTGCCACCATCCAAACAAAACCTTCTGTAAAATGAACTTTAAAACTTTCAGAACAGCAATTGGCATCGTCAAGCATGCTGTTCCGGATCTCATGGTTTTCATCCTAAAATAATCCAATTGCATAAAAATGGGGTGAATCCTTACAGAAGAATAAAAAAGATGTGTGAGTTCAAGGGAGAGAACTTATAGGTATAGAAGGTCCATCAGAAGTAGAACTAGTTAGGTTGGTACCACATGTAGAGTCTGACTATATGTTGTATGATAGTCAGTGTGTAATACATCTGTATATAAACATCTACATAAGCTTCTTTGTACCTGTACAACAACAAAATATAATTTCCTGTGAAATTAGATTTTCAGAAAATTGAACTTTAGATCAATTTGACTACATTTCTAGCCAGAAAAATTAAGTGTCCATTACACATCAGTAATCAGTGATGTCATTCTAATAGGCTGTAGGTTTGAAGAGGAATATTCCTGAAATGATGCTTCTAAACTTTATGTAAAGAACATGTTAAAAACCATCTACAAAATTTCAATTGATTGATGTATTTCATAAACCATTTTAAAAATATTTCAAATGTTTTAATTATTCAATAAATTTTGATATTTGATTACAGTGTTTTACATACACATGTATGTAAATGTTTGAGATTTGTGGAGAGTTACAGTTATTTTTTAAGTTCAGTACAAAGTTTATTTTTAATGAAATTTTTGTATGAATAGTATTGTGAAAATGAACTATAATGCTGTTTTTAGGAAAGCTACAGATCACCATTTGCTGTGATATTTATGTCTGTACACAAAAGGTTTCCATTGTTTTGTCGGGGGGGGGGGGGGTCACAGTATGACTGTCTATCACATATTCAGTTCAGCTCCAAGAAAACATATTTTCCATGGAAAGATTTTTTTTAAGAAATTGAGAAATGCAGGAAGATACCATTGATGCCTATTTTGCTCGGATATTGTATAATTTATATATCACCTGTATCACCTGTGTATCTGTTTCAGTAATTGTAATCACCAAATACCCCTATATCTGTAATATGTACTTATATAGATACATGTTATACATGTACAGCATGACAGCATCAATCTCAAGTTGTTGATTAATTTTACAATGGTATATATGTAAAGTATAAATGTAAATTAATTTATAGTATTGCTAATAATCAACTGTAATTTCTTTATTAGATTGCTGAATAACTTAATGCCAAATGCAATCAGATTTTGATCTTGAAGGCCAAACTCACACTTTAAATAACCAAACTACAATCTGCCTTGGGTAGCACAGTAAATGTACACAAGGATTTGGCACAGACATTGCTTATCACAGTCCAACATGTCAATGTGAACTCTGTGGTGCAAGGTTTGGTAAAAAGATCAATTTGAACACCATGACATTAGACTTGGTGCGGGTTGATGTAGTTACATGTACATACAATGAAACTTCAAAAGGGACTCTGCGATGTGAGTATATTAAAGAAAAAAGGCATCTTCCAATATTGATGAGTCGGTGGATAAAGCTAGAAGTGAACCAATATGTAAACCTTATGAAAAGTGTAAATCCTATTGATTGTAGAGTTGACAGTTAAGATCATACAAACAGGAACAGGTCTGTAAAGAGTAGGAATTTACCTACTGAAGGTAGAAAAGGTCTGTAAAGAGTAGGATTTTACCTACTGAAGGTGGAACAGGTCTGTAGGAGCAGGATTTTACATACTGAAGGTGGAACAGGTCTGTTAAGAGCAGGATTTTACCAACTGAAGGTAGAACAGGTCTGTTAGGTGCAGGATTTTACATACTAAAGGTGGAACAGGTCTGTTAGGATAAGGATTTTACCTACTGAAGGTGGAACATGTCTGTTAGGAGAATGATTTTACCTACTGGAGGTGGAACAGGTCCGTTAGGAGCAGGATTTTACCAACTGAAGGTAGACCAGGTCTGTTAGGAGCAGGATTTTACCAACTGAAGGTAGAAGGTGGAACAGGTCTGTTAGGAGCAGCATTTTACATACTGAAGGTAAAACAGGTCTGTTAGGAGCAGGATTTTACCTACTGAAGGAGGAACAGGTCTGTTAGGAGCAGGCTTTTACCTACTGAAGGTGGAACAGGTCTGTAAGGAGCAGGATTTTACCTACTGACGGAGGAACAGGTCTGTTAGGAGCAGGATTTTACCTACTGACGGAGGAACAGGTCTGTTAGGAGCAGGCTTTTACCTACTGAAGGTGGAACATGTCTGTTAGGAGAATGATTTTACCTACTGAAGGAGGAACAGGTCTGTTAGGAGTAGGATTTTACTAACTGAAGGTGGAACAGGTCTGTTAAGAGCAGGATTTTACCAACTGAAGGTGGAACAGTTCTGTTAGGAGCAGCATTTTACATACTCAAGGTAAAATAGGTCTGTTAGGAGCAGGCTTTTACCTACTGAAGGTGGAACATGTCTGTTAGGAGAATGATTTTACCTACTGAAGGTGGAACAGGTCTGTAGGAGCAGGATTTTACATACTGAAGGTAAAACAGGTCTGTTAGGAGCAGGATTTTACACCCTAAAGTTGGAACAGGTCTGTTAGGAGAAGGATTTTACCAACTGAAGGTGGAACAGTTCTGTTAGGAGCAGCATTTTACATACTCAAGGTAAAATAGGTCTGTTAGGAGCAGGCTTTTACCTACTGAAGGTGGAACAGGTCTGTTAGGAGAATGATTTTACCTACTGAAGGTGGAACAGGTCTGTTAGGAGTAGGATTTTACCAACTGAAGGTGGAACAGGTCTGTTAGGAGCAGCATTTTACATACTGAAGGTAAAACAGGTCTGTTAGGAGCAGGATTTTACCAACTGAAGGTAGAACAGGTCTGATAGGAGCAGGCTTTTACCTACTGTAGGTGGAACAGGTCTGTAAGGAGCGGGATTTTACCTACTGAAGGGGGAACAGGTCTGTTAGGAGTAGGATTTTACTAACTGAAGGTGGAACAGGGCTGTTAGGAGCAGGCTTTGACCTACTGAAGGGGGAACAGGTCTGTTAGGCGCAGCATTTTACATACTCAAGGTAAAATAGGTCTGTTAGGAGCAGAATATTACATACTGAAGGTAAAACAGGTCTGTTAGGAGCAGAATATTACATACTGAAGGTAAAACAGGTCTGTTAGGAGTAGGATTTTACTAACTGAAGGTGGAACAGGGCTGTTAGGAGCAGGCTTTGACCTACTGAAGGGGGAACAGGTCTGTTAGGATCAGGATTTTACATACTGAAGGTAAAACAGGTCTGTTAGGAGCAGAATATTACATACTGAAGGTAAAACAGGTCTGTTAGGAGAATGATTTAACCTACTGAAGGTGGAACAGGGCTGTTAGGAGCAGGCTTTTACCTACTGACGGTGGAACAGGTCTTTTAGGAGCAGGCTTTTACCTACTGAAGGTGGAACAGTTCTGTTAGGAGCAGCATTTTACATACTCAAGGTAAAATAGGTCTGTTAGGAGCAGCATTTTACATACTGAAGGTGGAACAGGTCTGTTAGGAGAATGATTTTACCTACCGAAGGTGGAACAGGTCTGTTAGGAGCAGGCTTTTACCTACTGAAGGTGGAACAGGTCTGTTAGGAGATGGATTTCAATACTGAAGGTGGAGTGGATGTGTCTTAAGTGATGTACATTTAAGTTGTTGAGTGAATGCTGCAAATTGCTTAGTGTTGGTGAGATTTTGCTTAGATCTAGACTAGATAGCTCAAATAACAAATGTGTAACTATTGCATTACCACTGTTTACATAACATTGTACGATTGGGGAATTTTATTGTATAAATTTATGATCATCTTCAACAGAATATTATATTTGTGATGCCTGCAATTACCATCACAGCCACCATTGGTTAGAACCTGAACATGGCTCCCCACTGGTCAGTGTTATCATCCATTGGCTGTGTGATCTAAAGTAAGCTTCAGAGCCGAATTGTAAGGTCAGAACCTGAACATGGCTCCCCACTGGTCAGTGTTATCATCCATAGTCTGTGATCTAGAGTAAGCTTCAGAGCCGAATTGTGAGGTTAGAACCTGAACATGACTCCCCACTGGTCAGTGTTATCATCCATAGGCTGCGTGATCTAAAGTAAGCTTCGGAGCCGAATTGTGAGGTTATAACCTGAACATGGCTCCCACTGGTCAGTGTTATCATCCATAGTCTGTGAAGTCAGTTTAAATCAGATGCAGTGTGACGTCGCTGCACATGAAATGTGTTGAGTAGCTTGAATAGAATTGTGTGACCGCTTTGCATGTTGTTTGTTTATTTAACTATCGGTATACAGATAAGAAATGGCTGATTATGGCAAAATAATTACCATTCAAATAAACCATATATATGTACAGTAAAATTAAAGGTGAAAAAATATCAACAATTCAATTGTAAATTAATATTATATATCCCCTTTTAATATATTGACTAAACCACTGATTACAGTTGATTAATAAACCTCTAGCATTTTGTAATATTTTGACTATGTTACAGCGATTTATACTGTAAGTATACTACAAACCAAACCATCTGAGATAATCACAGCTTGTTTGACTTATCCCCATCTCCTAGTAGATAGATGTATGTTTAGATATATAGTGTTATGTTATCACTTATAACATGTACCTGGTAATATGAAAGGTATAACCTCATTAAAATTTAATAAATAAAAACATTGTTAAATCCATTAACAGTTAAGCAGAGTTTTAATGAGATGAAGAAGAGATATTGTTTTCTTTTCTTTTCTAGGCATTGGGTGGAAAGCATTTTCATATCTAAATTAGTGCTAGGAAATATTTTAAAGACTGATGTGTTCATTTCTTATTACAAATTGCATTTAGATAGATATGCTAGCCTACCTTAGTCAGATTGTTACAAATTGCTTATTGGAAACTTTTTACGAGAGGTAACTTTTAACACAAACCACAGGTATAAGATGTAGCGTTAAGCTTATGTGCAGTAATTATGATAGATATATCTGTTTCTCACCTACTGTACAGGGATGTTGGCCTCAGTGGTGGTGATAGAAAGTTCTACTTTGGTACCGGACAGCTGGCATATGTATTACAACTAGGACCTGACATTATACTTGAATGATTAAAACCAGGTGTCAACATTTCAAAGCTAATTTGTCAAAAACGAGGATATGACTCCTTTGTGATGTAGACAAAGTTTATGCCCAGAATTGGACAAAAAGCCATGTTCTGAAATATCAAAAACCTACCGCTAGGTGTACCTTGGTTATTCCTGTGTTGTGCTTATATTTGTAGGAATATATAGTTCATGTTTTTATGTCTGTTTCGGTTTACTGTTTATGTTATTGCGATTTTATTTTATTTTGATTAATGAGATTTTGTTTTCGCTCTGGTTACATCTTGTTGCATAATGATTTGGTATTTTTAATGAGGATTAAATGATAAAGATGAATACAGTTTCGAAAATAGTCACTTGATGATTATGTTTCAAACATGTATTGGGTCCTCAAACTCTGAAAATGAACTAAAAACTGTCTCTCTTTATTGAAATATGGTGCTTGCTTTTAAAAGAGCACGATTAAATGATTCATCACAATATACATTTACCGTGGTCACCATCTTGTACATGTAAGCCATTTCTTCAATGGGAAGACAGTAATGTTCAAACTTGTACTGATCATCAAGGAGTTTAAACTGGATAAACTTACATACACATGCGCTCTTTGAAAGTTGCAGTTTAGCATTGTTTTTCTGATGGACTTAATTTTACCAAGACATGCTCCTTTTTTAAAAGTCTTGCCATACGTTCATTAAAGGGATTGGACATGGTGGCTAGACTATTACAGCCTCCACCCAGAGGTGTTAGATTGATTGATTCATTTAAAATCCGCCATTTACACTGGTTTTGATGTCATCATAAAGGTGGTTTTCCCATACATTGTTTACTGAATCTGCTGGGATATTTGTTCTAGTCATGTTTCACCGGACAGCTTTCACTGTGTACTTAACTCCACTATTCCAGGACAGCTAATGATGAGATATCTCACTACTCACTCATAAACTAAATATTTGGACTGGATTCTGATTGGCCTGTTAAAGAATACACGTAATGAAAGCCAAATTGCAGACTATTTAAGCATACATATACTTAATCTGTGAGTGTGAACTGTTGAAACATTGTGTATTCTATTTTAGATTTTTGAATTGATTGGCTGTCGTAGTTTGAACAACAAAAATAAGGTGATGGTTGCTACGGAATATTTCTTTACTTTCATGTTCAATAATGTTTCCAGTTTGTAGTTTTCCTTAAGTTGTTATGCAGGAAGCCATAACAAGGGTAATGGGACAATGAACCTGTGTAGGGGGTCTACTGATCTATTGTGTTTAGTAACAGTTAAATTCCTTTGCTCTTAACGAGCTCCTATATATATATATATATATATTGAGTAATAACCATTTCCTTAAGTTAACTTCCATTTTTGATTTGAGAATTTGATAAACCATCTCAATGCTCATACTTATTTATTGTAAATCACATCTTTTTTTCGTGCAATATGGAAAATCATTACCACATTAAGCAAACCAATATTTTATTTTTAGTTCAATGTATGTGTATCTTTAGTTTGATATGTAACCGTTTATGTTCCTGTCATCGTGGTTATTGTATTTCCTGACCTTGGTTGCTAAGCATGGTCATCACTGGTAACCAAGGTTACTATGTTGACTGTTCTATCAAATGTCAAACGTAATCAACACACACTGCTTACAGTCGTTTTTCAGCCATCTGATTAAACCTATTACAAAAAAAACAAATGTGTTGATTTTTGTTTTAAGATGATTTGTGTCACCAGAGGTTGGTTCATTTTGTTTGTGTTTGACGTCCTATCAACAGCTAGGGTCATTTAATTAAGGCCGTGCCAGATTTTGTTAGTGGAGGAATATCGGAGTGCACGGAGCAAGTCGACTGCACCACGTAGGGCTCGAATCTGTAGGGAAATTGATTGTAGACGGTCAGGTGTCTTAACTACTCGCCACTGCGCGCGCGGCCTCCTGTCACCAGAGAAACACCTATTTGAATGTTTCGAAAATTGTTTTAATTTTCAATATAACCTGTTCTATTTTTCCTGCGGTAATTACAAATACCTCCTTTTGCATCGTTCCCTTCGCTAGGAAACAGTATGCCAATGTGGTTTTGAAACCAGTTCTAGAAGTCTCCGAAAGAAGCTGACGATAGTCAGGGTTTTTGTATAAAGTTTAAACAGGTTTAACTGAATCTTATTTCAATAACATGTACAGGTCATGCCATATCAGTTATTTATACTTTTTGATGGTCATCTCGAATTGCTTCGTTGGCTAACCAACAATGATCGTTACCCAGGGTCATCAGTAAACCATATCACGAAGTTTGAACTAAATCGCCCTATATTATGTTAGTTTTAGTTTTAAATTCACATATGCTGCAGAGAATTTAATATAAGATAATGCTCAAAATCTGTCGGTCAGTCCGAATCCTTGACAGTAATCTCGGATTTTTGACCGGTTTCAAATGAAGTTTAGATCGGGTCACGTAAGAAACGTTTATTATTTTTTATCGAAAACTGCCCAACAATGTTAGCAAGTCAAAATCCTTCCGTCCAGCCCGAGTTGTGTCGTAATCAGAAGATAACGACATGGGTTGTACATCAATATACAAGAGTTTAAGCACGGACTTGGATAACATCTAATCTAATTCCGTGGTATAAGCGAGATCGGATAAAGATGCAACGTCTCGCACATATCTTCGGGAAGGAGTAATATTCAGCCACACAGCTGTGATTGGGTGTCCGTGATTTCAATAAGTAGTATACGTAAGTACACTTCGTACAAACATCTTGACTCCGGTTCGCAATCGTACAATTTTCAGAATTAGGACATTTTAATGAATTTGAAAAACCTTAAATCCTATATTCCTGGAATTTTGATTGTATTTCTAACGAAGAAGCACTAAGCTTAACCCTGTTACTGGCCACGACACTCACTAGTGGTGGTGTTGAGCTGACTAAGGACAGAGGTCCTGTGTCCCAGACGCTGTAGACATCATCATCTTGAGTAATAATGGTACATTGTAGCACCACTTATATCTCGGGTGTATACGACACTATGCTATACAGACTGAAGGTGACAAGTTTCCTTGTAAGACGTTATGACTCAACCTTAAACTTGCGGTCATTACACCAACTATATCATCACTAGTTTATATACAACATAAACGAGTGGTTTGAAGTGCAACTTAATTGATCGAAACATATATCAAACATTTTAAGATGAAATGCTTCATTCTCACCTACATTAAATTTTAGCTTTAATCTATACGACGTGTTCTGTGTATGAGATGACATATATTTAGTAGGTTTCATCACACCGAACTCATGGACTATTTTTAACAGATAGGGTACGGAATACACCATCTAATTCGTGAAAAGTGATATCAGAATACATACAAAGTCTACTTCCTGAAACTCGAAGACTGGAGATTGGTTTGTTTGTGTTTAACGTTTACGTCCTATTAACAGCTATGATCATTTAAGGACGTGCCAGGTTCGGTGGTGCAGGAAATTAAAGCCGGAGTTCCCGGAGAGAAACAAAAACCGACCTACCTGGCGACTGCCCCACGTAGGAATGTCAGACGCCTTAAAGGGGCATCACGATTTGTTTTGGTCTTTTTTTCAAATACTACATAAGCATATCAAGTGAGACTCCTTATGGAAAATAACGATCGGATTTGCCTGAAATAGATTCATAAAAATCATTAAATCTAAGATAATCATCGGTATTTCTACCTGTCTGACGTTTTGTTTAGGTATTTCCCTCTACTAGCGCATGCGCATAGCACACCATTTCTTTGTAAACAAAATGAAAAGTGTTGTACCGTGTCAGCTACGAAGCGAAAAGTTGCCAAATGGTCAAAAGATAGCGCAAGGAGTACGTTACGGAATCATTACCGCAGGTAGGAAGCATTCAAAGGGACAATATCTGCCCTAGCAGTTAGTACGGTGCATGTATTCTTCCGGATAGCCGGTTAAGCTGAAATGAAATCGACAGAAATGCTAGCGCTGTTTATGTTATGAATAAATATCTAAAACTATTAACATCGCTAGTATCTTTGTCTGAGTTTGAACACAGATGAACTTAGTTTCATATGTCAATGGGCATGTATCGGAGAGAGTTTACTTTGTGTTTCTATAATTATACAGTGGTTTATGCGAAAGGAGGGATAAGTGACTGGTTAGTTTGATTTTGCCATGAGGCCCTCCAAGGGATAACTGTTGTGATGGCCACGGCGTATTCTGTTCTGTCCTCTGTCGGTACTCGGGGTCAAATGAGATACGTGCGCTATTAGATTTACATAATTTATAATATTACCGGGATCAGTAAAACGGTATGATTTAATTATATTGCTAAATTGATATTTTTTTTATTTTTTTTGACATGCAAGATTTAAATTAGTACTAATATGAATACCCGGCCTCCTCTGGCGCGACGACGCAATATATAAAAAAAAAATCGCTCTTCGTCAGAAAGCTACGTTATCGCAACTAGATTAAAATGTCAAAATGACGGACCATGATGAATAACTGAGGAAGGAGAACCTACTTCTAGTAAATAGGATCGCATAATAAAAAAAAATTAAATCATAATTTTTCAACAGTTCATGTTTTCATATGATGTTGACTTAGAATGTATGATCATGTAACAACCTTTTCTCTATAAAGAATTAATTTTCGACTTCAGGAAGAATCGGAATACGTATTGAAGCCCTTCCCGTCTTTTTGCTGATGATACTTCCCTATCCGTCTCTTCTTCTTCCGCAATTGAACTTGAAACTACTACTAACCGAGATCTTGAAAAAAATCATAACTGGGCAGAAAATTGGCTTGTTAAATTTAATCCTAATAAAACTGAAGCACTACTAATTTCAAATACCAATGCTGAGCTTGATGTCAATCTCATTTTTAATAATGTTAATATTGATTTTATTGAACATCATAAACTTCTAGGCATTTTCCTGGATGCTAACTGTAAATGGACTCACCATATTGATAACATTTGTAAAACTGTAACGAAACAAATAGGAATTCTCCGCAAGTTAAAATATACTTTAAATCGCAAGACATTAAACAGAATTTATCCTACTTTTATACTCCCTCTGCTTGAATACTGTTGCGAAGTTTGGGACGGTTGTACAACTGCCGATGCAAATAAACTTGAAAAACTCCAGTTAGAAGCGGCGCGTATTGTCACCGGCCTGCCATCTTTTGCTAGTAGAGCGTCTCTTTACTTCGAAACTGGTTGGGAAGTCTTGTCTCAACGTCGCACCCGCCGCAAACTTCAACTTTTCTACAAAATTCACAACAATATGACTCCCTCTTACCTAACTGACCTTCTCCCGCCACTAGTAGCTACTTTAACTCCTTATAATTTGAGAAACTCTGAGAACTATTCCATTCCTAATTTCCGCTTACAATCTTCACTCAACTCGTTCATACCTTCTACTTTAAGACTATGGAATGAGCTTGACACTAATATTAAAACTGCACATTCTTTTAAGAGCTTCACAAACTGCCTCAAAAAACAAAATGAAACATTTAAAGTGCCTGTTTTTTATTTAGCCGGTGACCGTAAGTTAAATATTTTACTAACCAAACTCCGTCATAAATGCAGCCCTTTAAATGATGATCTCTTTAATGTTAACCTAATCAACTCTCCTATTTGTGCATGTGGATATCCTAATGAAAATGCTCATCATTTCTTTTTTACATGCAGTATATATACTGATCAAAGATTTGAAATGTTTAGAAATCTTCATGAATACTTACCTCTAAGCTTAGAGAAATTATTGTATGGCCATGAAGATTATTCGAGTGACGAAAATAAAAATGTATTTATATATGTCCAACAGTATGTATCGAGTACTCGCAGGTTTTAATATGGTCACGTTCTTCTGTCTCCCCTCCAACAGTCCTAATCTTTCATATTCATTTCTTAGCTTGTGTCCGTATTACATGGCATAACGTGCACTTGTGTGTTCCTTATTATTTTAGTAATCCTCTGTAATGTTTAACTTTCTTTTAAGTGCACGAGAGCGTGAATGCAAGAAGTGTGCGTGTGCTTGAATGTATGTAATATAGCCATGTGATGGGCCATTCAGTTACAGCCAGTGCGGTAGAAACGAATTTTCGAGAAAGGATGGAATGAAAAGGAGAAAGCCACAAAGCACGGGACGTGACGAACTGTTGAATAGTTGAAAGTATGGAATAGTGCCAGGATATCACTGCGCTGACTATGCTGGATGGTTCCATTTTCATGACCAAATTTCATACTACCATAATTTGTCAATAAAAGTAAGAATGAATGTGTGTATTATATGTTGAATATTGATATGTACATTATATAAACTGCAATGACTAAGTAATATTCTCTCTCTCTCTCTCTCTCTCTCTCTCTCTCTCCTCGCTCTCTCTCTCTCTCTCTCTCTCTCTCTCTCTCTCTCTCACTCTCTCTCTCTCTCAATAATAGATAATTGTAGTGATTTAAACTATGAAAGCCATCTTATGATGTGTATATACAATTATCTATCTTATAAGGAAAGGGCGTTTATAATGTTCATGTAACTTGTGCCCAATCCTCTTGCATTTTTTGGCAATAAAATATGTTTAAACTAAGGGGAAAAAATATTTTATTACGTTGTAAAAATGGCGCGTGCTGCCGATAGCTACGGATTCTGTTTCGGACAAAAGGAACTGATTAAAGAAAAGTTGTCTCAACATAAAAAGGTCCATTTACAAGTATGCTTTAATCTCTAAAGTATTGAAAAAATATAATTATCAAGTATATCAACACTTTCCATATCTGACACATATTCTACATGTACACGTAGTGGTTTTGCCATACAGTTTATTGTGTGTGATGGCTAATATGACTTACTAAGTGTTAGCGTATGGAGACAGTGAAAGTGGGAAAGAGAGTATACATACATTTATATGCATGGTCTAGAAAAAATAATTGGCCAAAGACATTTTAGTTGTTCATTGTAATAAATAAATTCACAAACGTTTCTCTTTTTTTATACGCGTGTAGTTTGTCATTGCATATATGCACTTTATGTAAACATTTGAAAAGGGATATTCGTCTCGTCAATATTCCTTTTTACAGAAAGGTTTGTCCCATGGTTGAGGGAAGGTGTTTAGCCCCGTACCATCTGTACCGGTCACATTCCGGTACTAAATTCAATATATATTTATATATATCTACTTTATGTTTATGCCTATTATCATTGTTGACATTTAATTGTAAATGTATGACGGGAGAAGGCTGTGATAAATTGTAAAAACTTGTGCCCATCCCTTGTTCAATTTTATTGGCAACAAATATATGTTTAAAGCTAAATAAATTTACATTCTGAATATTGGCAAGTGTGCAATTAACTTCTGATGATGAATAATTATTGTTCAATAAGTTTGAATACGGACTTAGAAATCATATTACTTGGTTTCATAGTGCGGTAAGAAGGTGCAGTTACCTAACGGCCCCTCTCTGGGGGCCCCTTTGGAAACCGTTTCATCTCCATCACACCACTTGTGTTTACTGCCTAGTCAGGTGACGTTATCGGCGCTATTTTTAGCAGGGCTTTCCCGAACAATTCAAGTCGCCAAACTGGACATTGAATATGGGGATAGCGTAACATAAGTGGATGTGCATACACTACATACATTCATTAAAAAAATATGGCTCTTCACGTGATGTCCCTTTAACCACTTGGTCACCGCGCGGCGCAGACTGGAGAAGAGGCTCGCTCTGTTTCAGTTACCAACCGTCACTCGTTGGGTATTCTGTTTATTAATCAGACCCTATATTGAATGTATTTGGTACTAAATATGACTGGTCATTCATCTTATAAAAACGAATGGATTGATTTTACAACGGCGATAATGCACAACGAATCAATTGAAACTCAACGTCGACAGAAAAGTGAAAGACGTCATGCTATGGCACTCTAAAACGTGGCTTTAATCATGACACACGCTGAAATCTTGTAGCTAGAAATTTAGTATTGACGACGGTCGATCAACTTCTGCAGCGTATGTTGAACGATCTCGGTAGAAAACCTAGTCACATATAATCCCTTATAGATTTGTTTCTTTGACACATAGAACTCTCTGCAACAGCGAATCAACTGTTAACTTCCAAATACGGAGGACTGTTCTTGCATGTCACTATGCTGGAGAAATGATTTTAAGCAGGCAGTAATCAAAATAAAGATGAGGGATCTGCGGTATTTCAACTTCTGTTAGATACTTAACAGATACAAATATTTGTCTAAAATCTTGTACAAGGACAGAACATGATTTATTCTTAATGTGAAGTTAAAACATCATTGTATTGAACATTTATTGATAATGTTTTCTGAAAATCAAACATAACAACTTACAAGACAAATACAGGCTTTTGAATTATAGTGAATTCTACAGAATTGCCTTGTGTATGTCTTTTTATTATCAAGGCTGAACCAATGAAACCGACAGACTTGACACATATCAAACTTCCCTCATTTCCAGAGATAGTTCACTACTGGTGTCTTAAAAGGGAATTATGTTCAACAATTGTTCGCCATTAGTTCGCAGCCATTTACAGAAATTGTAAGTGATGAGAAAGGATGATGACATTTCACCCATTAATTCTGGTCGTGTACTTAGGTAAGGAACAACAAGATTACATGAATGTTTTGTAGGTAACATTGCATATATAGATTACATTGTTCGATATAAAACGATATCTTGACATCCCTCTTTTTTGTATGTTTTGTAATTATTTTGTGGCCCGTTTTTTCATTTCATTCTTCAGAAAAACCGCAGCACTCATTAAACACAAAACCTCTGTGAATTTAGGATCTTTCCGAATACCCATTAATGTTTAGGAGATAGACCTGTGTCGTTTGTATGGATCTCGGAACTTCACAAGCATACTTCAAAACAGCTTAATGGTTGGTTTTACTACTGGCTCGACTAAGCCATTTCGTTCTACCATTCATAGTACATTGTAACAGTAGGTCAGGGTTACCAATCATAGTACATTGTATCAGTAAGTCAGGGCTACAGTCGTATTGTC
>NW_018404077.1:0-116 GCF_002113885.1 Mizuhopecten yessoensis
CTAGGGGTCTAATTCTACACCTAAGTTACATACTGTACATGTAACTCTAGGGGTCTAATTCTACACCTAAGTTACATACTACATGTAACCCTAGGGGTCTAATTCTACACCTAAGT
>NW_018404077.1:5003-5165 GCF_002113885.1 Mizuhopecten yessoensis
CTACATACTGTACATGTAACCCTAGGGTTCTAATTCTACACATACATTACATACTGTACATGTAACCCTAGGGGTCTAATTCTACACCTAAGTTACATACTGTACATGTAACCCTGTGGGTCTAATTCTACACATACATTACATACTGTACATGTAACCCTA
>NW_018404078.1:0-116 GCF_002113885.1 Mizuhopecten yessoensis
TACTGGATCTGATGTATACTAGATCTGATGTATACAAGATCTGATTTAAACTAGATATGATGTATACTACATCTGATGTATACTGGATCTGATGTTTACTGGATCTGATGTATACT
>NW_018404078.1:2067-2132 GCF_002113885.1 Mizuhopecten yessoensis
TTACTGGATCTGATGTATAATAGATCTGATCTAGATCTGATGTATACTGAATCTGATGTATACTG
>NW_018404078.1:4821-49345 GCF_002113885.1 Mizuhopecten yessoensis
TTAGATTTGATGTATACTAGATCTGATGTATACTGGATCTTATGTATACTAGATCTGATGTATACTAGATCTGATGTATACTGGATCTGATGTATACTAGATCTGATGTATACTGGATCTGATGTACACTGGATCTGATGTATACTAGATCTGATGTATTCTAGATTTGATTTGTACTAGATCTGATGTATACTAGATCTGATGTATACTGGATCTGATGTATACTGGATCTGATGTATACTAGATCTGATTTATACTAGATCTGATGTATACTAGATCAAATGTATACCGGATCTGATGTATACTGGATCTGATGTATACTAGATCTGATGTATACTAGATCTGATGTATACTGGATCTGATGTATACTAGATCTGATGTATACTGGATCTGATGTATACTAGATCTGATGTATACTAGATCTGATGTATACTGGATCTGATGTATACTAGATCTGATGTATACTGGATCTGATGTATACTAGATCTGATGTATACTAGATCTGATGTATACTGGATCTGATGTATACTAGATCTGATGTATACTGGATCTGATGTATACTAGATCTGATGTATACTAGATCTGATGTATACTGGATCTGATGTATACTAGATCTGATGTATACTGGATCTGATGTATACTAGATCTGATGTATACTAGATCTGATGTATACTGGATCTGATGTATACTAGATCTGATGTATACTGGATCTGATGTATACTAGATCTGATGTATACTAGATCTGATGTATACTGGATCTGATGTATACTAGATCTGATGTATACTGGATCTGATGTATACTAGATCTGATGTATACTAGATCTGATGTATACTGGATCTGATGTATACTAGATCTGATGTATACTGGATCTGATGTATACTAGATCTGATGTATACTAGATCTGATGTATACTGGATCTGATGTATACTAGATCTGATGTATACTGGATCTGATGTATACTAGATCTGATGTATACTATATCTGATCTAGATTTGATGTATACTAGATCTGATGTATACTGGATCTGATGTATACTAGATCTGATGTTTACTAGATCTGATGTATACTGGATCTGATCTAGATCTGATGTATACTGGATCTGATGTATACTAGATCTGATCTAGATCTGATGTATACTAGATTTGATCTAGATCTGATGTATACTGAATCTGATGTATACTAGATCTGATGTATACTTAACACAATGATGCTACGAATGGCTATTTCACTGACAAATAAAATGGCCATGTGTGTCAAAAACAAACAGTAGAAGTCAAAATATATATACAGAAAAGACTTAAGAAAACGAAGTTAACACTGCAAGTACTTATCGCATTAGACGACGTCAAATTGGTTAATATACAGATACACATATCATTTACAGCACTAAGTCACACATGAGTACAGTATTAACAACACGTTGATAGCCGGAAGTCAAACATTTTTACATGTCTATGTAGCATTCCCACTTACCAGCTGATATTGCAGAAAAGTGGTAGACTTTCTGCTTGTGTTGTACATGTTCTTTGTTACGAATGATTAAAACTATGAAAAATTCTATAAAGCGTCAACGTACAGGAACAATATCACAAAGTTACACAATGACATTAATAGGATCACACTATAACAACTAGATCTGAAAAGATACTTCAACAAGCGGAAAGTCATCTACAGGATCTTAGGAGACCCCGAAACAAAACAAAATGTATCAACACGGTCTAAGATGAGAAGACACCGAAACAAAAAGAAAGACATCATGACCAAGAAACATCGAACGTGATATGAACAGTAAAAAAAAGCAACTAAAGTTCGCCTTGTTTCCGAGTTAAGTTATAAGCAATTGAATGTACAAGTTTATTAAACTTATTTCGTAATTGATGAAAAATGAATAAAGTTCATTGAAATGCTATTGGGTAGAGTTTGTATATGTCTTTTTTCATTCTGTTTGTCATACCATGCTCATTTCATAAATATTGATACGGTCCTAGTTGAGGCAAAACAATCATCAAATTGTTTGTATGGATTATGAGTTATTCGAAAGATTTATTATTTTACTTTCGTTTCCTTTCTATTATGTATTCACTTTGAATTCACATTGCCATTCCCCAATCACTCACCTATCGAAGCATATTTATTGTTTGTATTGCATTGTCTTGTTATCACACATGGGCAGTACGTACACATTTATTTTTTAAGCGAATAAATTAAGGCGGTAAAAAAAGCGGATATTGTTTTGATTAAACAAAATAGATATCAAATGTCAAACATTCGAGATAAAAATTCATATCTAATTAAATAATGGAGGCAGGGATTTGTCCTGAATCCGTCTTAAAATAATGAAGCTCAAAATTAATAAACTGAGGGAAAAAGATGAACAATGGAAATATTCAAATGAAACATACCAGAAGAATAAGACCAGATGTTCTGGAATGGTAGGATTCCCTTGCTTTATCGACGACATCTGCCATAAGGTATGTCCCATCCTCACATCAAGAACGCCAACAGTGACAACACATCCACAAGACACTCTAATGAGACTAATAAAATATCGATATTTATATCAAGCAAAGAAATACAATATTTTCCTGATGGTTACCCTACAACATGACAACACTTTTCATCAACCAGCGTTTTCTGAAAACCCCAAGTTATAAGTTTGTCTTACAGCAGTCGACATCTTTTACGAAAGTCGTGATATTTAGAGCAAGCACTTGAGTACCAATTCATATGCAACATGTAAACATCGTAGGAAGGGGAACAGGGATGTTACTATCAAGAAAGAACCGTCACGCGTATTGTTTATCTTAGAAGGAAACCGTGACTGTCGATCATGTTGCAAGAACAGTTTTGAAACACATAAATAGAAAATTCAAAGGACATTGCATATATATTGCCTCTAAACGACCGCTTCTGAAATTGGGTATTACGTTAAATTCGAGTTAAATAATTTTTTACCGAGTATCTTTTCCAACTTGAAAATATACTTATGAGAGATAAATTAACCTGATAAGCAGTCATTATGAGTTTTAGGGGCCCTTTTCTCCAATAACGTTCATATTATAGCTAGAAAATCATATTAAGGAAACCTATAGTTGATATTAATTACCATTTGACATGACTAAAAACTCGGAAGAAAACTTTATCATTGGTCGGTATACCTTGCCACGTTGTTGCTTTCTCCATTTGGTTTCGGTTATTTTTACAGGCTTATATGATATATGTATTAGGAACCTAACTCGGACAGACAAACGATAGCTACGATGGAATGTAGGATGTGCCGAAGGTGCATGATTCTTTTTCATAATTTTAAAACGATAATTTGAACCAGCTGTTTATTTGGTTCGTTTTTGAAATCTGGGTAGTGGAAACTTTAAGGTGTTTTTTTTATTGTCGACATCACGAAAACTGAAGTTCAAATATAATTTCAATGTTTGATGGGAAAATAAAGCAAAAAGCAAGCGAGTTACACTTCTAAACGATGATATTGTATATAGCGAGGACTATTGTTGCTCAGTTCAATATTTTCTTAGGAGTTCATCACCAGAAAACTGTAAACAGTCCAGTTTATTATAAAAATGGTACATCAGATGGATTAACGATCCGAGAATTCTACGTAGGTTTTTCAAATGTACAGAAACTGACCTTTCAATCGATTTTTATGTAACTGTAGCGTAGTTGGGCAAGGGTACTAACGTTGGTCAGGTAGCAAAGGTGGTTCGAAAGACATACATCCATCTTTGGCAGTGACACGGAGATCCTTGAATAACAGGCTGCAAACATGGCAGGTATACATTAATCCTTACTTACTCTTACGGAACAAACTTTTAAATAATGTATATAGAAGGTAATCAAACGGAGATATTTTAACACAAACTGCATGTATACCATGTAAAGTAGCAGGTATTCGTAAGAAGCTGCTCGTATTGTTATCATTTTCTTTTGACTCGGGCTGTATTGATGCCAATGATGAACGTCACGAAGGTACAATGTAGCAGTTATCTATGGTAATCGTAGAGTAATTCTCTAAATAGTGAAAGTGAAAAAAAACCCATTGAATGTGTATCAAAACGAAACAAATATCGATTGTATTAAAATGATAGGTATTTTGTGATCTTCGGAAGGTGATATTTATCGCGTTTATCATGTAAAAATACAACCCACACATATTATTCTAAAAAATAATTGTATGCACTAGTCTAAAATTCAGATATAATTGTTTTTGTTCAATCCCTATACAGGATTGGTTGTAGTTTGAGTACATGACGGATGGTTGGGTGGCGCAATGGAGAGCTGCTTCGCCTTTTCACCAAGACAGCATTGTTCGATTCCCTGATCACACGTGAAAAAGTATGGGTCTGCCCGACAGTTATTTTTTTGGTTATTACTCCATGTTCCTCCAATATTAATACCCATGCATTATAATAATTCACATAGAATATGAAGAAGAATGCGATTAGTCATTTTGAAGTGAGTTATCTACTGTTAAATTGACATATAAAATTTATTTAACAATACACAAATACAAACTGATACTGTTTGGGAATGTGCTATGCGTTAAACATGACAATATAACTAGGCCCCAGGATCATGAAACTGTCTTAGACCTTAGGTTTTGCTAAGCCAATCACGTATGACGTCACTTTTTATGACATTGTCTATGATTGATCAAGTACAAACTTAAGGCAATTTAAGACTTAAGTTTATTTTATGATATCGAGGCCAGATCTAATAATATAAAAATGTCATAAGCACTAAGTATAATTGATTATTTAGATCCTCTAATCACTTCAATGTAATGGACGTGTGTAGAATAACGTCCATTACAAATCTATTAACCCCGCTGTAGTACCATGTTATAATCACTTGTAGATACTGTAGCACGCATTTACACCCATATGCAAATTATTAAGAAAAGCCAGATTGGGACACCAATTAACTTCATAATGACACGAAGCTGTGTAATTAGTAATGCTAAAAATTAAATGATGAAAAAAATCGATACAGCGTCATCGAACTATTTAAATACGATCCTAGGGATAAAACCACACCGTGACACCAATAAACTTCACTGAGCTGTGCCAACTCCTTAACCCATACACAGCGTCAAAAGCCTATTGTTACAATATATATACTGTCAGCTATGCTAATGATCTCGGCGGTTGATAGATAAGAAGGAAGGTTAACAAATTACGTGCTTTAGTGAAGAGAGAACAAGCGACCGCGCCTCACATACTGCCCTGCCATGATGAGGGTGTACCTGGTAGCCTTGTGTCTTGGTGAGTTGACAATTTCATTGTTTACGGAAATATTCATTCCAGTTTGGTATCGATTATTATTTATCAATAAACATTCTTTATTTATTGCTGATTTGAAATTAACAGTACTCCTCTAATTTTTTAAATTCATATAATTAAGGGGTTTTATGCACCTGTATCAATTGTAGCTCAGACCAATTTAATGTCCCACTGTTTTGGTCCCTTTACAACAGTAGGACGAAACAGCTGTTGGTGCAGTGTGCTTCCGTTTTGGCGTACTGTATCAATGGCGAATGTTTATAGCACACGTGTGTGTATCACGGTCGTCTTTAATCCGTTACGCTAATTATCCATCTTGTGAAAAGAAAATCAAATAATTGTACCTCATCAACAATTATGTCGGCTTTACATTGCAACGTCGATACATACATTAGTCTGCAAGATAGATGACATTAAAATTCCAGCATTTAAGTTTTTATCTTATTTACATGTTACTATAACGCTATTCCCATACATTTACGGAGCGTTCAATGCAAATGGATATTTTTGAAAGTTTAACTATATGCATTATATTAGATACGCTAAATGCAAAAAGAAAGAAGGAAAGATACATACGTGTATTAAACACAATCTTTCATCTTATACGCTCTTGAATTAAACATAAAATCTTAGACTTTGTATATTCAGATGATAAAAAATAAGTAAGATTGGACATTTAAGGGATACTTTGCACTATGGATATGACACTTGGTTGAAATAACGTGTATTGAAAAAAATGGTCAGATGTAAAATACCGGACAGAATCGGCACATAATCAGTCACTATTGATAACGTATACAGAAGTAAAGAAACATACTGATTCCTCATTTAAGTACATTAGTTTCCTGCTTCAACTCCTAATTTAGTCCTTCATTTATTAAGTACAAACTATGTAACTACTCATATGTCCCTCTATCTGAAAGTCTAATCGTAATTATCTAAATTAGGAAGGCATCATGATATTGATAACAGAAGCTATATAATTTGTGATAAATAACACCATGATGTCATTTTGGTTGTTCATGTCACAAAAAAAACCACCACTTCATGTGGTGTCATCATTAGTTGGAAGTTAATAGATTTGTATTCCATTATGTATACACAATGATTTGTTGGGATCATTCAACACTGTCACTGAGATTTTGTACATAATACAAACTTCAAAGCAGAAAAAATCGAGAACACTTCTCCTTCCGGAACACCTGGTCTCACTCTCCATTTGCTTTTCAAAGGTCCATATGTAAGCTTTTGGTTCTAAGGTTTAGTTGAAACTTCAGTGTTCTCTTGGTTTTTTTTGTCCACGAAACCATAACCATTATATTTTGTAAATCACTTTATTGAGGTATTGAAAATATATATTCTTCAATAAAAGCCGAATTTGATAAGGCGGCCTGGAGCATAAATGATAAATTAATAATAAAATTTTAGCGAGCAAAGTTTTTTATTTCTTTTTGCACAGATAATGTTTTACTGGTTAATATATTGCATTACCAGATTCTTAGTATTGTTTTTTGACAATAAAAATGTTTAAGTTAATTCGGCTTGTTTTATTTTCCAAGTTGATTTGATTTATCGATGTTGTTGCATGTGATTTATGCTTACTTATGACCTTTAAGATTAGTTGACACAGGATAATAATAAGTTTTTTCTGTTAGTTACTATTATAAATACTAATGCTAAGCTACTTAAAAATGATTAAAACTTAAACGATAGTGAAAATGGATTAGTCTCAAATGTATTAACATTCAATTAGGTTATACTTATTGAAAGTGTTCTTATATTATCGGGTTTTTTAATGTATTATGTAGCATTACATGAATATATTTTCATTTTGTTGGCATAGATATTGTATCTGTATATTTAATATTACACACAATTTTACATAATATAACATTCCACACAATCTTACAAAATGTTACCACCCAATCACGCACAAAGTAGCATTCCAAACAAGTTTACAATTTCTATTTTACACACAATCATACACAATGCAACACTCCACTCAATCCTACATAAGGCAACATTACAAACAATCTTACATCATGCAACATTACTCCCAATCTTACATAATGCAACATTATACGCAATCCTACATAATGTTACATTACACACAATCTTACATAATGCAACATTACTCACTATCCTACATAATGCTATATTATACACAATCCTACATAATGTTACATTACACACAAATTTTTTAGAAATGATATATTCATCAGAGTCTCAAAAGGCAGTTTGCCATATTTAATGCCAAATATATAAAACACTTTTTAAATATGTAATAATCAGTAGACAGACAACACTGGTACGTAACTGAACGTTCGTTATTACATCATCATGAACAGTTCACACATTAAAATAATGCCGTGTAATTAACGATTTATTAGTTTTGTCAAAAACATTTTAAACGTTCTTATCATACGACGTTTTCATAGCGTTGTTACATCACGTGAACAGGTTAAGAAGTCGTCAGTAGAACAACATGTACGAGTACAGACTGACAGACTATGTGATCCAACCCAAATTCTTGTTCAAGTGACAAATAAACAAAAGGAAACATTGTGTCCGTGATTTGGACGAATTTTGTAGAAACTTAAGGCAGAAAGCTATTTAAAATGTTTGCACTTTACGTTTTTACTGTGTGACATGGTTTAAGCGAATAGCGCGGAAGCTGGTTGAGCACAGAATACATGCTTGAGTATGAGAACAGTGTCATGAATACAGGTTCTGGTTCTAGCAACGGTCCTTAGCTGAAGTTCGCTTTGCTGAAACAAACTGCCATCTGAATAGGCTATTATATAATAAAATATGACCAATGCATTCCATATAGAAATACCGAAAAATATACTTTGGAAATGAATGTTGGACACACACTTGTGATTGCATCTTGAAAGTTTGGTAACAGATACAGTATGCAAAAAAAAAAGGATAAAACTTCACCTTTTTAACTTTCTTCCATAATGATTGATCACGATCACGACAGGTTATTTNTATTTTGCACATAAATTTACAATGGCATTGTCAAATCTCACAATGCCCAGCGATATTTCAGCAGCCGTCATGTTTATTTATATTGGATATTGTAGTTCCGGTCAGTGTTGTATTAATACGCTAAGAATTGTGTCTCGTGATGCATGGTAAATAAAGTCCCATCAACGACACAGCTTTCAAAGAGACTATATAGTGACAATGCCATGCAAATGTAAATATACTGAATTATACATTTCTGTTACAGTGCTAAGAGTGAATGGCCAGCCATTCCAATACATGCGGCCAGCACCGCCAGCGACTCAGCGATTTGTTAGTTTTCCGACCTTCAGCTCAAATCAGCCTATGAACATGTTAAATTCGCCAGTATTCAGATATATCTCCCGCCCACCAGGCATTACAAAACAGTTTCGAACATTTCAACCTGGCAACATGCAAGCATTTTCTCCGCTCGTTCAGCGTATTTCCACCTTTACTCCAGCGGCAGTAACGTTCCCAAATTCTCAGATTACCGGGCAATCATCACACATGCGACAGTTCGCTTCACATGGCTATCCGTTAGTTGGATCTAACACAAACCTAGGTTTCGGAGGAGTGAGTGCTAGAGCTTTACCACCAACTAGGAACGGCGGTACATGGAAGGTGGCCATACCAGCCAACTTCAGGTCGATGATAACAAGCGCCGCCAGTTCTATTGGACCAAGCCAGTCCGAGTCCTTATTTACAGGACAGGAAGGAACAGGTTCGACAAGCGAGAGTCAGTTCATTGGACAGGCTGGAGCAAGTATCGGGACAAGCGGCGACTTTACATCAAGAGGTTTTACAGATACTGGAATCGTACCTAATAACGGATTAACATCGGATCAGGTGTCAATATCAGGAAATGGTGTAGTTGACCAGTCAGGTTCAACAGGGTTAGCTGACGGCTTCTCCATAACTGATTTTACATCTTCATCTGCTAATAACATTAGGTCTGACGGCTTCTCCGGAACAGATATTGCACCTTCATCTGTCAATAACATTGGGTCTGACGATTTCTCCGGAATAGATAATACAGCTTCAGCTGTCAATAACATTAGTCCAGAAATCCAAGATGCCAATTACAGTATAAAAAGGAAAGGTAAGGATGTTACGTTTGTTGTTTAAATGAAACATAACGAAATAATTTGTTTTTAAGAATTGTTGTGTTTCATTTGTATTTCTTATCTTCAAGTACCATGTACTTTTGGTAGAATTATTTTCTATGAACATTTTAGCCAGCCAATGAACTCCGATTTAAGTTTAGTTTACCTGTCTGCCTGTCTGTTTATATTTAGTTAACAATGAATGTCTGTCGTTGGGTATATAAGGGTTTCAATCAATTACTCGTCATTTCATAACAGAATATACACATGTGGACATCGGTAACATAAACATAAAAATAAGTTTTAATTGTAAGAAGGACTATTTCAAAAATCCCAAAATGCGAAGACACCCAGCACAGCATTCCGCCTGGTCATATTATACTGACAACGGGTTTACCAGTGGTTGCCCTAAATGCTGAACGCAAAGCAGGGAATAGCAACTACCATTTGTAAGGACTTTGGTATGTCCCTGCCTGGGGACAAACCCTATTGCCTTCCTCACCTGGGCGAACGCTCAACATAAAAGCCAAAAGTGAAGTATTGCCAAACAAGGCGCTAGGAAATAAAAGGTAGATAGAAGTAAAATGAAAGATAAAGATCCGAAATATTGCGATGGGTGCAGCAGATTTGTTTCAGTTGCTTTTGTGTCCTCAATTAGAGGACACAAAAGCAAATCCTTAATTCTGCAGGAGGTTCCCACATTTATCGCTGCTTACGATACATGCAGTGGCTAACAGCAGGTGTATTCATTTCTCGATCTCCGATCTGCAGGAGTGCGTCTTCTTTTGCAATCATGTCATAATCCACGAAAATTATTCTTAGAGAAAAAATATATTTCGTTCCATGTTTATCTGATTTTCTGTTCAATTAACAGAAGAAAGTTTACACTCCCTACTTACTAATCATATATTCCACTGGATACAAGTTTGATGGGTCACACAGGGACCAACGCTACAGACTTGTTATTGATTTAATGAAAGGCTAAATGTCAATTTATGTATGATTTGGTGTGTAATAAGACACTCCCTCTATATATTTAATTTCATTCGATCAGTCATCCTACGGAGCAATACGTTTGTTTATATTGAGTGTACAATACATTATAATAAGGTATTTTAAAACAAAAGTAGTAATTATAAACAGATCATATTTCATAATGGTTAAATTTATTTCAATTTTTTGTTTTCATTGTAAACGCATGAAGACCAAAAGCTAACTCATCGCTTTAGTAACTAACTTCTAAGGTAGCCATATAAATATTGTTCTTACCATATAGTAGACGGGTCTTGGATGACGATTTGACATATCTTCCATTATGTTGAAAACAGGTTAAAAATATAGTCTGTCATAATGTTCGCATTATTGTTTTTCTCTTGTTGTATCTATATGTTGTTTTAATGTAAAAATGTGACGCATTAAACGTGAAACAAGAAAGATATCATCGTGGTACTTTGCTATGGGTCCTAACAAATCCAAATGTATATGACGTCATAATTGTGGAGATACAAAAAAAACACCAAATGCGATAAAAGTTGTATGAATACATATATACAGCGACCACATTGCACGAAATTAATACATTAAAAGGATAATTGTACTTTGATGTTTTTGGCATCTTACCATAACTGCAAATCATGCAATGATTGTGTATTTCAAATACTGATAGCTAATGAATCATAACCAATTTTAGATTGATTTATGGTTTTCCGGAAAGTATCTCTATTATTTCTGTAATTCAGATATCAAAGCTGACGGTAGAACAATACGATCAATCATTGATAGAGTAAATATCTATGCAAATGAATTAAAATCCTCCATAAATCAAGGTATATTTAATTTCTTTAGGGACTGTAAGGTAACTATTACATCGATCACGACCCTGGATGTATATAGAGCAGTTTTATAACCTTTGCGAGAAGCATATTATAAAGTGCGTAGAAACTGAAGAGCCGTGTTAATCAATAGCGCTAGTGTTCATTTGCTCTGTCGAATTAAAATTATATCAATAGAAATAAATATGATGATTATTGGAACTATGTGGTTGTTAATAAATATAGGTTTGTACAAGATTTATAGTGGGGAACACTATTATATGGCGCTAGTATTGAAAGGAAATATATTAGAATATGTCTCTTGAAGTAATACACAAGCAAGTGCATGTACGAAGTATATAATCAAACTCTTATAATCGTCAAAAAGAGATGAAAAAACTAATACTGAAACAATATAATCACGAATCTCAAATTAAACGGGAGGATAAATCAATACTTCTGAATAATACACATTTCTTGTATCTCGTATACAGACATTATTGCAGCAGGACAATATGCCATACAGTAGCAGCTTGGCAGGAGTAATTTCTAAAAATACTTGTTTTTTTCGAATAGTTACTTTTCCACTTCAATTCAATATCAGCTCGTCCTCTGCTCTAATGTTTGGACTTTGCACTTCTTACTCAAATGTCTAGAAAGGTTAGATAGTTGAGTAAATGACAAACGGACACTACAGTTTCTATCTCCGTGTACTGTTTCAGGAATATTTATGTTAATCAGAGAAAAGAAATTTTTGCAGGTCATTCTATTTTAAGAATTAGATTTGTAAAAAATTAGCACAGCCCTTTTAAATTTCAAGTGACGGTCTCTAGCACTTTTTCTGTTCAGGAATAGGGTCTGCAACAGGTTTTGCATCTTCGTCACTAGACGTCACTTCTACAATCGGTGTTGGGAAATAGTAACATACAATAAAAAAGTTTTATAGTGATGACTGGTCCAACATAGTTGTATTATTAGATATGTCAGGAACCATCTTGTGGTACTGTTATCTTTATTTATTCTCTAATTATGTTTGTTCCTAAAATAATTATTCTTCTATAAAGATCAAACAGTGGCGGCTTCGGCGTTTAAATGGTCTTCATCACTAGTCGGAACTCGGTATTCTCCGTAGATTTAATGGAAAATGTCAAATTTGTATTGTTCTTTATCTTTCTTAGCGAATTGCTATTTTAGTTTATTTGATAAAATATTTCATCATTGAAGGAACTAAAAAGATTGAAGCTTTTTGTTTCAGTTGGTTGATAAAGCGTACCAATGTTTTGACTTCATTTTTGCACGGATTATGACGTTTATTGAAGGTTTAATGATACGTTTCTTTTCTTTTAGAGAATCTCGGGGATTAATTAGCAAAAGACTTAAAGATAAAAACACAATTTACAAATAACTAGTAACACTGTCTTAACTTTTTATAATTATTGTCTCTGCTTTAATTTCCGGTAAACACGTTTGAATATAACACATACGATGATGTCACTTCACTGTATATTGATGTGACTTATTTGACTAGTACACGGATAGCTTCTGACAGGTATTTGTTCCCAATGAATCACCTCCTTTTTCATTTCCTGAACTGTTCATATATAGAACGTCGTTCTAGGACTGTGATCCGCGTCATGACTAGTGTAACCAATACTAATTTATAAGTAATGATATAATTACAGCCTCTCGCGGTTTCCAATTACACACACATGTACCTTAGTTATAACGACCTATCAACTTAACAAAACCAATGTATTACGTTAAGTTTTACTTCTCCTTTTTCATGTTCTTTGATTGATGAATTAATTGTAATTTGGTTATACATTAAGCATGTAATAAACGTCAAATGCGGCTCTGGCCCAATACGAAATAGCAATGGCTGAAAACGCATTTCCCGGGTTAATGTTTAGTGAATTTTCCAGATTCAAGAAGAAGGCATAGAAAAATAACAATCATATGTATATATATTTCTTTACTTATGGACATTTAGAGATTGTACAAAAAACATCATTTTCCTGTGATTTTATAGTTTGAATGAAAGGAAGCTGCTTATACATGGTCTCAAGTGTGAAAATCTAATTAGCAGTCACGCGGAGTATACCATAACTCACGTTAGTAGATCCATCAATCAAACTAGCAGGTATCAAATTGTTACTAATTAGGCGTCACGCTTTTCAGGCGTGAATTGTACCATGCAGAATGGACTTATGATAATGAGTATTTGTAATAAAGTGAAAACTACTTACCGGTGCATTTGTATTTAAAACGTGGTAAGTATTACGTCAACGTCATTACATGCATCAAAGAAATAACTTAGTTTATTCTGAACGCAGGCATATCTACTTCTAAATTAAGATAATAGTCCATATCTACCTCTAAATTAAGATAATAGTCCATATATACCTCTAAATTAAGCTAATAGTCCATATCTACCTCTAAATTAAGCAAATAGTCCATATCTACCTCTAAATTAAGATAATAGTCCATATCTACCTCTAAACTAAGATAATAGTCCATATCTACCTTTAAATTAAGATAATAGTCCATATCTATTTAATCATGATATATAAGAATGCCTTTGAAATGACGTCACTCCAATATTGTGAATTTCTTTTCATCACTTTCCCAAAATGTATCAATGTGGTTTTAAAAGTTATTAGATTTTGTGCTTGAATCAGGTTCTCAAGTAGGGGATTCCAGTTGCTAACAATTCGTTGAGTAAGTGAGTATTTCCTAACGTCCAGTCTGCTCCTTGACTTATCCAGACTGAGTGAATGTCCTGGAGTTTTTTTTATTGACAAAAGTCCATATGATGCTGATGTATCATAGACTCAATAATGGAATGGTATGTTCTGACAAAGTCTTTAATACCTGTAAAAAACAGAGTTTTCAGATACTATTTGATGGAACTTTCTACTTGCTTTAAGCTTACTTACAAGTAATATATAAGTCATTTGTATTGTTTTTTGTACAACGAAGTGACGAAAATGAAAACTGTGTTTGTGGCACGACTACCAGTGTACATCATTGTACATGTATACAATACATATCACTCATTCAGTCATAGCCTGACAAAGGGACCCGTAGGCCTTAACATCCTGCGACACGTTTGATACATACATTTGTTCAGTATTTGACAAATACATATTTACAAACAAAGGAGACAGGAATCGTATTTTATGATTGTTCTTGTTTTGTTGTAAAAATAGCCGGTACGTGATGACTTTTATTTGTGACTAGTATCTGTATGTTTTAACTACCTATTGTTTAAACATCTTTTGAACTGTTTTTGTGGTTCGTCTTTCGTTTGTTGTGATTATAATTATTTCTATTGTTTTCTTATATGGATGTGAATTTATTGGCAAGAAGTATATGTAGATTTGGCATATAAACCTTAATGTATCAAGCTAACCTTACAACCACCTGTCTTTCGAAATTATCTGCCTGCATGTAACATTTCTAAAACATCATTGAATTGCCTTTATAAATAACAATAGCCTTCCTATAAGCTGTTTTATAGTAATGAGAACAAATATCCTCTTAATTGATGACACTGTTCAACAATTCAGCTTCCAGCGCAACGGAAAGCAAAGCAAGGAAACGATTAGAGTTGAAAATGAAGCTAGAAAGATTGAAGGAAGAAAGGGCTGCAAAAAAGGCGGCAAAGAGAGCAGCAAGAAAGGCTGCTAAGAAAGCAAAGCACTCGACTTCAAGAGTTGCAACAGCATCAACAATACTTGGACCATCCAGCAATCGTCGTATGTGATTTGGTTTTATCTTTGTCAATGTATACATTTATTTCACCGATACTTAACAGATTAAGATATTTGAATAATACCCAAATAAGACACACACTGTGGATGTTTATAATAAAGATAATTGAAAACTAATCTATATCAATTACAAGTACTTACATGTGTATTTAAGAATACATGGAAATATGACAAACAACTCATGAATAATAAAAAAAATGAACAACTTATTATGTGGTCATATCAGATAAGTCAGTATAACCTATTCAAAGAATAATAATAATTGAACAACATCTGTATTAAGTAACTATATGCATAATTATTACTATTTCTTTCTCTCTTAGATGGTCATACATCCTTCACTCAATCCAGTTCCACTTTTTCGTCCAAAGACATCAGTTCATTGAGGAGTAAGCTGAAAAGTGGAGGTACTTATAATGGAATATCTACTGGCCTCTATAAATAGTTTTGCCTTTGTTGTATCAAGGGTGGAATTCTGGAAAAAGACAACCTAGTTTGATATAATTTATCAAATGTAGTGTTTGCCATAATGCTATTTTTAATATTTATAAGAATATATACACAATATATTTACATCAATACTAATACAGAAATCAGTTTTCTTTTACGACTGCAGTTTCAATTCGAGATATTTGCATTAGTTATTGGAAATCTGAAAGAATACAATTGACTTTTTTTCCTTTTTTTAATTTCCAGATTAAAGATTTAATAGGCTAACGACCATCGTATCATGAGTATAAGGTTTCTATGTAATTATTGAAATATCGATGATCAATGATTTAAGATTTTACTGCTGCACCTTCGATGTCTAATACACATGAGAACTGTTCTCGGATCTAATTTGTTTAGAGATACAACTTACCCCACAAGTCCTTGCAAACCTCATGTCACTTGGAAAGAGTTACGGGCTGGATGCTAAAACAACCCAAGAAATAATAACTGACCTCATCAAGTCCATGAAAGGTAGGAGATACACTCTAAACTCGACGAGTTTGTTCACGCGTAGTACTTATACTCCAGCGGAGGATCGGTGTCTGAAGAACCCAGCAGCAAGTATATAATCTATAAAATCAGTGTATAATTAATGAGTGTCTCTATTGCCCTACAATATGTTATAACCGGAACAAGTGCGCATTCATTATCAACACCTTTCTCATTGACCTTGGTTCGGTAATAGCTGTAACAAGTACAAAATCATTTTCTACCGCCCTTCACATGTGTGTCTCTCGTTTTAGCCGGTAACGATCAGCTTGTCACCCCTGGGGGGAGATAATCTCGTGCCGATTAGCACGTGTTCAATTGTGACGTCATTAACATGCGTCACCTGTAATTTTGACGTCATCAAAAGTGAATGACGATATTCATACCCCACATGTGTTTTTGTTTACGCTATTGTCGGTGGAGTTGTGACTGAAATAATAGGATAGTAAATAAACAATCATCCCCTACCTTGAGCAGAGCCTCGGGTTAGACAACCAAAAAACATCACCCCTCGTGTTGGAGATTTCTCTATCACACCATTAAGGTAGGGACAGATTCTATTAATCAACACCTTTCTCATTGTCCTTTACTTGCTTTGTTGATATAATTAAGACATATCAAGAAATTCCCTTTCTGTTTCCCTAGTGGTTTAAACCAATAACACCACCGATGAATCCTAGAAGGGTTGAACAGATGTATGGTGGAGCTTAGTTGATTGATCTTTGGCATACAGTATCTATTACCAAATGTCATAGGTGCAAATCACATTTGTCTTCCGTTCACCTCTTAACACCGTTCGGTATTCCAGTTTTAAATGTCTTGATTGTTTTGTGTTAAAATACTTTTCATACGTTGGTTAAATAAAAATACTGTCAATAACTTCCACTATATTGACAGTACATTAAATATATTATTTTTGGAATATTGAAAAACACTCGATTTGAGCAATAATTTTCCATATTTGTTCTTTAATAATCTTTGTTTTTTTCTCTCTCTTCAATTTAGTAAGTAAAGATTGCGTGTAGTATATTTCTAGATATGATTATTAATTAATTAATTATTTTTATTAATTAAAAATGTCAGCATGCAAGTTTGAAAAAAATATTTATAACCTTGTTATCTTTCTTTTTTCAAGCTGGGACTTTTAATATCCGCAGTTCGGGATTTAATGCCGAAGAGGCATCATCGTTCAAACAACTACATGAGAAGTCCCTGTTACTGCTTGCCTCTATAGCCGCACATGACGCCCAGTCACGTAAATACCTAGCTAGTTACTGTATAAATTCTAATATTTGCGGGGATGTAAGATCGCATTTTTCGCGGTCACCAATGATAGCGCGAAATTTAATACCCAGCAATTATCAATTCCATGACTTATAATAAGTGGACATCTTTAAGCAGACATCATGGTTTTGGCTTACTAATTATCTTACTTTGACATGATACTCGTCTCGATCCAATCACCCTAGAAGAAAGTATTCTCGAGAGCGCGTATACCGTAACTGGCAATGTTGTGCAACATTTAATGACAGATAGCTAGTATTGATTAGGATATCCGTGAAATATTAGCCACGCAAGTATTTTTAACTATATAGTATACTAACATGGAACATTTACCTAGCGTTATATTAAGACGTTTTTGAATGCAAATGTGATAAATGGCTTGTAAAGAATTTTATACAGATTAGCTTCCAATATATAGAAAGTGTATGAAATGAGTTTTAGAGTTCTTTTAATGCAAGACATACGCGAGTTTTATTGAAAGAATCATTTATTTTATTGATATGATTAAAGGTTTCCTTTTATCTGTGAATGACAAAGTATGCACGGTACCTATCCTGTAACATTATACTGCTAGCCAGCTAAACCAATATGCTTTGGGAGACATCACCAAAAATAACATAGTAAATGTGAACGGAGAAAAATACATATGTCCCTATTTTTCGAATTATGAGCAGTAGAATAGTTATGTTCTCTTCGGTGACCTTGGTAATAGGTCATAGTATAGAAATCTTCTGATTTTCTTGTCTCCGACATGATTAGCCTGTTACGATGATGAAGTGAAATACAGTACGTCATTCATTACATATGACTCTACGCGCCTGCACAAAAAATTAAAATGAATTTACTGTTATTGATTACATAACATTGTTACTTTATTATGAACAGGAACTGGCCACACCTATGCTAGTTATTCTGTTGGAATATTATGACTTGATCACGCTTATGCAATCTACATTGTTGTGTGTATGCTAAGTGTATACACTGCTAGCTAGTCTACGTGTTTAATAGTTGTAGGGGTAATATATTACGTGGTTCGAATATGAATTGATTTCATTAAACCACAAGTTTGCATATTCTAGCCAAATAAATTGTGGTTGCTTAACATTTGCAGTGATTGATGCATTATGCACTCAGTGAAAATTGCGGTGTAGATCAATTAACTGTCAAAGTTTAAGAGCATCTTATCATTTTCAAAGACAAGACACATGTTTAATACTAAATGTAGAAGAATATGATATCGTGACGAGAACAAAACCCCAGGTTAAAACAGTGTTCTCTAGTGGAATTACAGAATTAATTTTATAAATGTGAGTTCATGCATGTGTTTTGATTAAAGGGCGGATCGCCTGTACAATTTGACAAATACCATTTGTCTGCACAGTCGCTATACCTTATTTGCTTAAGTATAGTATACTTATCATATTAATCATATTGATTAAATCATTATATAACTCTTTATCAAAAAATGATTAACGTTATCCATGTTTTCACCAAAACAAAATCAAACTGGAGCACGAGATAACAAACAATATCAGCTATTTTTATCGCGGAACAAGAAGTTCAGTAAAAGCATGGGAGGTAATTTAAGGAGAAGTACTAATAGACTCATATTCAAAAGTAAAGCGTGACTCATTTGCCTTTTTAAACATTTACGGCGCAAACCAATTAGTCTACATGCAATGACACGTTCATAAATATTCAAAGCAGGATTGCATTGTCCTCAGCTCATTCAATATTCCCACATAAATTTATATATAAAAAGATCAGGGTATCATAAAATATGACAGAATGATGTATCACGAGAGGATGCCTCTGCACGAGCACATAAATATAAATATAAATAATATAAATATTATATTTTAGTCATTATACTTATCAATTGACAAAATGAACACGTAAAATATGTAAATATAAATGGAGAGTTAGGTTTGATAAGTTAATGTAAAATGTATGCTTGAGGAATGTCAATCCCGGTTCAAATACGATACAATTTTACAAACATTGTATAGATTTGGATGTTAAATAAAAGTTCCAAAAAGTCATTGATTGAACTGAAAGATAACCTCAGTACAAAACAGATTCAAATAAAAATGTTATATAGCATATACTATTAAAACCTTTTTTAGTTTTTATGATTGACATATAGCATATAATATTTAAATGTGTACCTAAGTTTATTTTTTACAACGATTTTTATGATGTTCAGTTTTAGGTATATAACTATTCATTGAAAAAATCACTTGATTTTCCGTGCAAATATATAAATACCGTTATTTGAAATAGTGGTTTTACCGGCCTTACCAATCAGTACGTGATGCAATTACTGATACATCTTTATAAACAAACATATTAATTTAATAAATGTTTCAATTGCCTGTTAGTTTGAGCTGGGTTTAAACAAATATTGTAATCACGCCATTCATTTTGATGACGCAAACAACATGTGCATTATTTATATCCAGTGATATACAACATGACTATGTTCGGTTTCTTTTAGAATGTTTTCTGGTAAATAAATCAATGGTCACTGAGCTGTATTTCACAGCCTATTTTCAATTCCGATTCGATACTGGTAGATTAACAATTACTACATCTTTTTTATTTAACACCATTGTTTAGCACACCATCCGTGTAGTGTTTATAGCAATATCTTCGAATTCGATTTCCATTAGCTGTGTTTGTGCAGTACAACATAATATTTATTGAGCATTCGCAAAAATAAGACATTCAATAAGAAAAGTAGAATAGAAAATAAGTTTGATCACTAACCTTATTTACTTACCCTTGCCTCGAACAAACAATAAATATTTAACATTTAATTCTTATGATATAATGTTTACTTTCCAGAACCTTCCTCATCGACATCACATTCTTTAAGAAGCACGAACCACCAATCAAGAGGTACACAAGGTAAGACTAACAGAGGATGATGAAAACCTAGCGGGGACATAAAGAGATATATGTGACAGTTTCCTGTAAAGAAACATAAAATTTGAGCACGCGAGATTTGACACTGATAAAAACCTCGAACATTTTATTTTCTAAAGAAATAATTCATCATTTTTTTTTTACATTTTTAAAGTTAAATAACGAAAACTTTTCCATAATAGGAAAGTGTTAGTTTTATTAGCATATTACCTCGCGACACATTTTATACGGTTCATAACCAGGACGTGAGCCATTTTGAACAAGCTCTTCACGCAGTTGTTCTGTTTTTAACTATTATGTTATTTGATTGGTTTGTAAATAAGTTATCAAATGAGCAGTTGTATAAATACCCTTATATATTTACGACACTAGTTTGAAAAACAAATGTTTATTCCTTTTCTTCTGCAACTTACATATAATCAAGTGGATTAGTTGTGGAAAGAAATTATTGTACTGCTTGTTTTCAGTATAAAGCGATATATTTCACCGAATAAAAGATAACACTATGATATCTGTCATTGCGTGGAAAAAAATAAAAGTAGAAATTAATTCTGTTTTACATCACTTCCGAAAATATTTGCATGATCCCGTTTTTATTCCATTTCATAACCATACACATAGGAATTATTCAAAATTATCCATGTTGAATCATTCAAAACTGGAGTTTGCTACAAACGTGTCAAGCAAAGCTAGATCCACGTAAAATGTATATACATATTATGTTGGGATACCGTTGATCTGAAGACGAGGCCCAAAAGGGCACGAGTCAAAAAGTCCTTCGTCATTTGTGTTTTCATGTCACTTCTGCATGATATAAAAATGAGTCATTTTTGTTTATTAGAAAACATATATATAACAAAGGTATTTCAATATCTTATATAAATAACATCAATCCGAAATCATGTGTTGTAAGTATCATGCTAGGATTACATGTTTTTATTCAGATATAAATAAACTATATTTTGCCAAATTGTGGAATACAATTTTACATACGTAGTTTTTGGATTTCACCTTGAATGCATCCTAAGTTAATTTTACTGTATTTTTTCCCTTGTTGGTGTTTCGTATGATGCATTAAGAAATGACTTATATGTGGTACTAATTGTGTTGTCATATTTGTATGGTAATTGAATCGGTGTGACTCTATCTGTTACCTTTATATCACTAGACCCCGGATATACAACCATGGTTTAGATATTCCTAGAGATCCATACAGTAAAATATCCAGCAGGGTTAGACTGGGAATCGAACCCCTGACTTATACTGTTATACTCTCGCTATAACCGATTGCTTTACCGGATCAACGGAAGTGTACTAGCCAAATATGTGCTACAGTTATATCCAAACGGAAGACAAGGGGATGTTACGCTATAAAGAGACAGCGGCGTCGCAGTGGGGAAGGGATCCTTGACTCGAGAAATATCTGAACTTCACTAAGCATGGTTGTATAATCGAGGCCAAAACATTTACTGATATCATCTGTTTGCTCTTGTTCATGTATATGTTTCTTTTTTCATGTGTCCATTTTACAAAATTTCGGTAGCATGATTTGCTTTGGTAGTTGCAATGCACTGCACAGTTGCTTCGCAAATTTGTTTCGTTATGAAAATATATGTCATTTTGTATAAATTATTGCATTTATGTTTTTGTCTATACTGTTGCTGATGTTTATATTTCAAGTGTTCTTAAGTAAGTATTTATTGTTGACGAAAATGTACGTTATTTTGTATCACTTTATGAGTCACGAACTTGGTTTAAAGTGAAACAGTGTAATACGTAACTACATGAATACAAATGTAATTTAAAATGAATTCACTAGGATTGTTGTAAAGAGCTACAGAAACGTAGTGTGCTTTATTATTAGAACAATTACATTGTGATTAATTCATTTGTTTTTGTGAGTACAGAATCAGTTTTGTGTACAAATATAGATAAAGTATGTTTCAATGTGATGGCAAATAGTCAAATAACTAACAATATACAAATAATATATTTCAGATTTGTGGAATTAGTAAATGTAAGACGGATAATCATTAAAATCTAATCGGTTTTATTTCTCTTATGGATGTACAAATAAATAAAGACATGTGTGTTTGCATGTGTTGATGGATAGTCTAGCCATGGAGAACGATCAATTCAGATATTTACATTTACATGTATGCTAGAAATATTTGCATGTGTATTTGTGAGTTTCGCTGAGCGGTCAACTTCTTGCAAACTGATCAATGGATATTGTTTACCGCACCACAAACTAACATAAATAGCATGAGAGATTTTTTTAAATAGGTGGCAATACCAACAACTTTATAAATATTCTGATGGGACTTGGATCACAGAACGGGAACAGTCAACGTTCCTCTTCTTTCGGTAAATATGACACATCGATATTGTTTCTTGTCTGTACAACCAGATATGCTTGAAGCATGCCTTAATTAACCGACTTCTGACATCCGCTATGGATACCTCAGTAAGATATACCGCCACAGTTCTTTTGAGAATTTGCAATACCGTAACTCCTCAATTATTTAAAGTAATAACATACAATTCAATGAGTATCCATCATTTACACTATCAAAACTTTAGGGTTGTATTAGGCCTAGCGGTAGTGTATATATTGAGTTTTTGCAGAAAAAGAAAATTGCGAATTTTATATGACTCCGAAAATTCTTATTACAAAAAAAATAAAAATAACAACAACATATATTACGATATGTAGAACAAATTAATAAAGTTTATAATGACGTTAATATATTGTATTGTTTGATAAATATTCATAGAATTTATTAGCCACTTGTGTTTAAAATACAATGTATGGGAACACTTTGCAATCAATCAAAACAGAAGTTAGACGAGGTACAAAAGGAGATAGACGCGGTACACTCGTAGATAAGCGAGTTATAATAGTAGGTGGGCGAGGTACAACAGTAGGTAGGCAAGCTACAGCAGTACGTAGACGAGGTACATCAGAAAGTAGGCGTGATATAAAAGGATATAGACAAGCTACAAGAGTAGGTGGGCGAGGTACAACAGGAGGTAGGCAAGCTACAGCAGAACTTAGACGAGGTACAACAGTAAGTAGAGTTCAACCTGAGGTAGACCAGGTCGATAGTGGAAAGGCGAGATACACCATTAGGTAGACGAACTCGATAGTAGATAGGCGATGTGCAACAGGCAGTAGGCAATCTACAACAGTTGGAAAGCGGGGCACAACGGTAGGTAGGCGAGTTACAACAATTGATAGGCGAGGTGCAACGGTATGGAGGCAAGTTACAGCTGCAGGTACAATGTAGATGCACAACAGTAAATAGGCGATGCACAACAGTTGATAGGCGATATGCAATAGTTAATATGCGAGGAACAACTGTTTGTAGACGAGGTACAACAGAGGTGGTCAATTAATTTTCAAGCACCTCTAAAAATAAACATGTTGGATTTTTTTTTTATTGTTTCCAGTATTCGTAGCCAACATATTTTACATCTCAGTGAAGCGATTTGACAACATTAGAACATAAATGATTCTTTCTTGAATGTTATTCTTTAAGAACATGATTAGGGATAAAACAACTATATTATATTGATATATCCAGTTAAACAATCTGAAATATTTGAAATCGATAGCTTAGATAAAATAACATAAAAAACGACGAGATTGCATTGTTTTTTTTTCTATCCACGAGCAAGTAAAATTTGATGATATTGTCGTATAAAGGCACAAGACAAATTGATTGTGGACCACATTCCTACAATAAATAAATCGAATGTGAATAGCAATATATGTCTAGCATAAACATAATGTTGGGGATTACGATGAAAAAGTATTGAAATTCTTTCTGTGAATGTATTGCTAGGCTCATCTGGAATGAATGCAGAGGTTATTGCTCTCCTGTCACAGATGCAACAGTCATCTGTCAATCCAGCAGTCGGGTCGGTACAAGGTACATATCAAGATTATTTTTAAAGCCTTAAAAATGTGATTCGCTAGGACTAAAGTTATCGAATTTAGTAAGACGAAAGATACGGTATTAAAGCATCAGCATCGATGTTCAAAATTCAAAAAGTGGTTCTGACATACTAAATACAAAAACAAAAACATGATAGTTTTGTAGATATGATCCAAATGTTAAGAAAACTTATATGAACATTAATTATTGTTAATGTAAAAGTGTAAAGCGGTGCTCAAAAATGTCTAAGTTTTATATTATGTGTTATAATATATAACATTAATATCAATAGTACAGCCATGATTTCAATGACATAATGTTATGCTTATGTAATCAGATTCAAGACAGAATGAGCTTATCGCTCTTCTCAAACAACTGCAAATGTCCCAAGCTGGTTTAAGTACCGGGAGCGGTTCAACACTGGGTAAATATATAACTTGTTGTGCTAGAAAAATAAGAGCGGATATTTCATCTTTTCTGAGGAATATTTTCGAAGTAGAAGTTTCGAAAAGTGGCTTTAATTTGTATTATTTGACCTTTTCGCGGTATTTAAATGTTTTGTTTACAATATTTCTGCACTATAGTTCTCATAGTAATATTTCATAATATTTATGAGTGCTTATACCTGATTATATAATAAACATTATTTTATTAGATACATTATATTTTTTGTTGTAACTAGATTTATGATACGTTTATGACTCTATATTGAAATTTCACTTTAAACTTCTAGATGTACGAATTGGCTTTTTATTTCTCAGGGTCGGCTGGTGAGACTGCTGATATCCAATCTCTCCTTAATCAACTAGCTGGCGCCACTCAAGTAACCAGTTCGGCGCAAGGTAAATGCATCAGTAGAAATAGAAATATACTTACATTGTATTACATTTAAGGGAAACAATGATTTAGAAATCAAAATACCAAATGCCTTTGGCTTCATGTTTTGAATTATTATTATTATTACTTTTTTATTGACACTTCTTTGTGTTTCTATTTTATGGTTTATTCACTCTGTCCATCTTTTATTCTCTTATTCATTCTCTCTCTTTCTACTCAACTGCTCTTACATTCATTTCTATTTCAATTTGCAAAAAATGTTGGTAAGTTATTCAGCAATTGTTGATATCATTTAACACCTTCAATTGCATAAATTATAAACCTAAATTTTTGCTTCAAAATATGCTGTGTGAAGTCAGCAATCTCATAATCGTCATCAAAGTTATTATCTATTTTTATTTCAATATGTGCCACTTTGTAGTTAAGACAAACAGATTAATTATTGCATTAAATTCCTGGTTTAGATTACAGCTTCCTAACATAACAACTTTCTCAGTTATTTGGTATATTTCATTTGAATTTGATATCTCCTGTAAGGCTTTGTTTACTAATGACTCAACTGTCTTCCAAATTTCTATTATTTTATTACATCTATAGAATAAGTGAATTTGAGTTTCGTGAACTAATTGACAAGTGTACCTAAACCGTGTGACAGTCTCATTTTAAATAATTTGGCCTGCGGAGAAATAATATTATGTAAGCATTTCCATTGAAAGTCGTTACATTTCCTGTTTGCTATAGATGAGTTTAAAGAAATCTAAATTTTAACCCAATCTATTTCATCAATATGATATACAGCATCCCAGTTGTGTTGTGAATTGGGATAATAGTTCTTATTCAAAACTAGCTCTTTCAATATTTTGTTCTTCAACCTATTCGGATCTATTACTTTATCGTTTTTATTTGTTTTAATGCGAAGTTTATCATTTACAACTATGGATTCAATTTCTGGAATCTTAGGTTAATTGATTTTAGTTCTAATAACCAATTGTTACATGAAGAAATTGCCTTCTTGACTATGGAGAATTCTGATATCAAACTATCCTTGAATCGCGACTTCTCCAATAATTATTCAGAATTTATGAAATTATTTCTATCTTCACTCAAATATTTATTATAAATTTTAAAAACAAATCAGGCAGCTTTGTGTACAAGAATAAAAAAGTGTTTAGGAATACATTTCTGCTGTATGGACATATATTATAACATGATATTGACGATGTTCCTCGTTACAGTTTATTGTCGTAGCAAGATATATTATGTTGTATGATCGTACTATTCTTAAATGAATGGGTACACACATATTATATTATATGATCGTGATGTTGTTATATGAACGGGTAGTAATATATCATATTGTATGATCGTGATTTTTAATTTGAATGGGTATACATGTATTGATTTGTATAATCGTAGTATGTCAATGTGAAGGGGTAACAAGTTCAATTTGTATGATGATAGCATTTTGATTTTGATTTGATTTTAGTGATTGTTATTTGTGAAAGAACAAATGTTTCTGTCATAAACTAACCCTGCTTATTCTATGATATAATATTGACACATTTTGCTGACACATTCAAAACCACAAATAACCGTTAAATTTTAATTATCAACGTATTATATTAATTATGTATAAATAGGGGATCTGTCATGAGTTTCCCTTCATATTAGAATTATAATACAAGTTTGGGATTTTTCATATTTACGAGCCTCTGGAGAGAAAATATAAAAATCCAAAACGAGTATCATCGCTTCAAAATGACGTGACGTCACATTGATTGTTCCTATTTGATTGTGACGTAATTGATGTGATGGTTTTATGACACTGCATAACGCGATATTCATATGATAAATCAATGTCTTGACCTTTAATCAAAATAAATGTAAGTATCAATGCTCATATAACAAAATACACACGCCGTTTCATTGACATAGATAATTTAAAACATAATGACAAGTAGGTTAAATCATATCTATAACTCCCAATAAGCATGACGACGAACGCTTAAGTTGGAATTGCTTTGTAATTATTTGAATGACAAAGTAAACTTATAAATATTCATATTTCACAGGTTCAGCTGGAGAAAATAGCGATTTAGCAGCACTTCTCGGAGTGCTACAAAGGTCTCAATCTGGTACCAGCATCAGAGCAGATGCGGCAAAAGGTCAATATACAACCATTCATTTTAATCTTTCAAAAGAAAAGTGTTTTACCGAATGCCATTACATTTCTTTTGACTAACGATTATTAGATAAATCATCACCTTTCTGTTTTCTTTCTAAGCATTTTATATTGTGTCCGAAAGCTTGTTTAATGATAATTCCAGTTTCCTCCTCAAAGAATGGCGACGCCAAAACTATATTTTATAAGACATTACAAATAAGTGTGCAGTTGCATTTGTTTGCTAATGTCGTGACCAGATAATGAACCAAACAAGTGCTTACTTCGTGGTCTTCTCGTTGTGATACCACAGCGTGTTTAACCAATTATGGTTTAGATTAGCACCCATGACGTTATGTCTGTTACTCTCGCAGGTATCTGGGAACAGCAAGTACTAACCGATTTATTGAGCAGAACTGGGCAAGAAACGGGCATCAATGACCATCAGCATATCACAAATAGCCAACTCAACAGCAACGGTAGGCAACAACCGTCGGACATTAATGGCCACGGATCAGTGCAAGGTAAATATTAACTGACTTTGTATAGATGTTAGTTCTTAGAGTTAGCGAATTTGTTCCAGGAACAAATTCGCCAATTCAGAAGCACTACACAGCAAACCTTGAAGGAGGAATGTACCAGATAGGTCGGCAACGTTGCATCTGATTATCATAGCAATTTCATCTCTCTGTCAACAAACAGTTTAACCCTAGGTCTAGTAATTTGTCATCTCTCTGTCAACAAACATTTTAACCCTAGGTCAAGTAATTTGTCATCTCTCTGTCAACAAACATTTTAACCCTAGGTCTAGTAATTTGTCATTTTGAAGCAGCTTCTACCACCTCGAATATCGTGAGCCAAACATTAAAAGGAAATAGTTTGGAAAACAGAGAATACCTATATTAAGATAAATAATAACTTTACAATTTAGAATGTTGTTATATGTATTGAATAGCACTTTTCACTGTTTATGCTGATAAGAACGCATATCGGGTACATATATTAATCGGGTTTCATAAAATGAACATGTAACCGACTTGTGATCGTAACTTCATGAATATTGAAATATATCCGTTCAATGTATATTTATATATCCCACAATCCACTAAAGATCTCCAGTCCAACCTCAAACTTCTAGCCCTACAGGAAACGACAGCACAGAAAGATTTGACATGTTTAAGGAAACATAGTTTTTCGACTTCCGAACTAAACATTAGTGTGAAGGACACTAGACACAACAAAACAAGTTTCTGTCGCATAGTCAAGTCCATCGAGGTGTACAAATTAGTATTAAGCAAGTGATCTTGTGGTGATAACGAGTACTGTTTTAGAAAGGGGAATTGCATTTGACTTATCTAAGCTAAGTTTACTATTTTTGTGGTATATATTTTGTTATGATAATAAAAGAACTGGTAAAAACATAATATGCTTTGGAAGATTGCAAATTTGACCCTTTAGAACAACTGCGAATTAAAATGCTCATGAGTATGGCCATACCGTTTATCACAATACAACTACCTATTTCTTAAAACAATTGATCGATCCTGAGATCCATGCATGACATTATGGCAATCCATATGATACAAGATGATGTTTTAAATGAAAATATATTACTGGTTATTCTTATTTTGTATCATATATTAGCATCATTAGTTGATGGTAGCTTCAGTTTATTTAGACATTGTTACTGTTATATATTGTGTTCGCTTTATAAAGTTTGTTGCAACGAAATATTTACACTCAACTCATGTTTGGAAACCTGGAAAATTGCAGGGAATTTATATTTCACCATAAACATCTCAATTAAATATCTAATCGGAAAAGAATTGTGATCCTTTATATTTGAATGAGATAAAAAAAAATACGATCGTGAATATTTCAAACCGATCAACTCTTTCTTCACCATACTTAATTGTTTTATTATTTCATTTACCTAGGATCGTGGTCATCAACATCATCGTCTTCATTAAATTCTGGAAGTACAACAGGTGGCTCTGCAGGAACTGCGCAAGTTCCTGACCTAGGTTTTCAAAAAGGTCAGTCAATGAACTCAGCGGATTATATTGTCATGTGTTTGATCAGGATTGAATATCTCAATAATTCAATCAAGCGAAACGGTGAACCGCAATACTACATATAAGGCCAAAAGCAAGGATGCAATTAACTTTAATCATGCACGTTCAACAAGACACATTCTAAACCTCATTTTTCAAATGATCAAATCTCTTGCTAAGTTAAAACTTTGACCAATCGTTTGCCATTAAATGTGCAGATATTGTTACTGATCAATTTGTCCCTCAGTTTTAGAAAAGGCATCGAATTTTGTTTCACAATTACAACAACAGTCTGTGGCCTTACTACGAACATCTCTTCCCAATTTATAAAAAAAAGGAAAATCTTGAAAATTCTCCTTTGCAATAGCTTAAACGAACGTGCCCATTAATACAAAAACACCGGTTTATAAATAGCCCAAAGTTAACCTGCATATTAAGAATAATTGGGCATATTTTCATTGTAATATAATAATTATCGTTGACAAATACAATGCTACTGTACCAACATACACACCTGGGCAGTTTTTAATGTAAATATTTAGCGTTGGCGACATCTTGGTAACATCTTACTGTAATATAAAACTACATTGATGGCGTAACAATCGTATTGTAAGAAGACGAGGGTTTGAATAAAAAAATTATCATATTTATTGGTTTATCATTTGACTAGCCAATATTAACACTTTGCAGGTTCTTCTGACGTCGGTGGGGATCTTTCAGCTCTTCTCACACAGCTACAATTGACCCAGACTGGGACCAGTTCAACACAAGGTAAGTATAGGTATACATCCATGTAAGGTAGAGATAATTTGAAACAAAATGTAGCAATTATCATTTAAGCTTACAAAATTTAAACAGTAATGTAATCAATTAAGGATTGAGATAAGGGTTTTATGTTAAAGTCTGTAACTTTGGTTAAGCGTGATCGCAACGGCTATGGTCTCAACTTGGCGTTTCTATAACTTTAGGCGGCACTAATGAACATCAGCATATCACAAATAGCCAACTCACCAGCAACGGTAGGCAACAACCGTCGGACATCAATGGACATGGATCAGTGCAAGGTAAATATTAACTGACTATGTATAGATGTTAGTATAGGTATAACCAAGGTAGTAGTTCGAGCAAATAAGAGTTAGCGAATTTGTTCCAGGAAAAAATTCGCCAATTCAAAAGCACTACACAGCAAAGCTTTAAGGAGGAATGTACCAGATAGGTTGGCAATGTTGCATCTGATAATCATAGCAATTTCATCTCTCTGTCAACAAATATATTAACCCCAGGTCTAGTAATTTGTCATCTCTCTGTCAACAAACATATTAACTCCAGGTTTAGTAATTTGTCATTTTGAAGCAGCTTCTACCGCTTCGAATATCGTGAGCAAAACATTAAAAGGAAATAGTTTGGAAAATCAGAGAATACCTTTATTGAAATAAATAATAACTTTAAAATGTAGAATGTTGTTATATGTATTGAATAGCATTTTTCACTGTTTATGCTAATAAGAACGCAAATCGGGTAAATATGATAATCGGGTTTCATAAAATGAACATGTAACCGACTTGTGATCGTAACTTCATAAATATTGAAAATAAATCCGTTCAATGTATATATATTTATCCCACAATCCACTAAAGATCTCCAATCCAACCTCAAACTTCTAGCCCTTCAGGAAACGACAGCACAGACAGATTTGATATGTTTAAGGAAACCGATTTTTTCGACTTCCGAACTAAACATTGGTGTGAAGGACACGAGATACAACAAAACAAGTTTACTATTTTTGTGGTATATAATTTGATATGATAATAAAAAAATGGAAAAAAAATTAATATGCTTTGGAAGATTGCAAATTTGACCCCTTAGAACAACTGCGAATTAAAATGCTTATGAGTATGGCCATACCGTTTATCACAATACAACTACCTATTTCTTAAAACAATTGATAGATCCTGAGATCCATGCATGGCATTATGGCAATCAATATGAAACAAGATGATGTTTTAAATGAAAATACACTACTGAATATTAATATTTTGTATCATATATTAGCATAATTAGTTGATGGTTGCTTCAGTTTATTTAGACATTGTTACTGTTATATTATTGTGTTCGTTCTATGAAGTGTGTTTTAACGAAATATTTACACTCAACTCATGTTTCGAAACCTGGAAAATTGCAGGGAATTTAGATTTCACCAAAAACATCACAATTAAGTATCTAATCGGAAAGGATTGTGATCCTGTATATTTGAATGAGATAAAAAAAATAAGATCATGAATATTTCGAACCGATCTACTCTTTCCTCACCATACTTAATTGTTTTATTATTTCATTTACCTAGGATCGTGGTCATCAACATCATCGTCTTCGTTAAATTCTGGAAGTACACTAGGTGCCTCTGCAGGAACTGCGCAAGTTCCTGACCTAGGTTTTCAAAAAGGTCAGTCAATGAACTCAGCGGATTATATTGTCAATTGTTTGATCAGGATTGAATATCTCAATAATTCAATCAAGCGAAACGGTGAACCGCAATACTACATATAAGGCCAAAAGCAAGGATGCAATTAACTTTAATCATGCACGTTCAACAAGACACATTCTAAACCTCATTCTTTAAATGATCAAATCTCTTTGAATGATTTAATACGTTTACCAATCGTTTGCCATTAAATGTGTAGATATTGTTACTGATCAATTTGACTCTGATTTTTAGAAAAGGCATCGACTTTTGTTTCACAATTACAACAATAGTCTGTGGCCTTACTACGAACAGCTCTTCCCAATTTATCAAAAAAAAGGAAATTCTAATTTAGAACATTTTGGAAATTCTCCTCTGAAATAGCGTAAACAAAAGTGCGCTAAATAAAAAAAAACGGTTTATAAATAGCCCACAGTTAACCTGCATATTAAGAATAATTGGGCATATTTTCAATGTAATATAATAATTATCGTTGACAAATACAATGCTACTGTACCAACATAAACACCTGGGCAGTTTTTAATGTAAATATTTAGCGTTGGCGACATCTTGGTAACATCTTACTGTAATATAAAACTACATTGATGACGTAACAATCGTATTGTAAGAAGACGAGGGTTTGAATAAAAAAATTATCATATTTATTGGTTTATCATTTGACTAGCCAATATTAACACTTTGCAGGTTCTTCTGACGTCGGTGGGGATCTTTCAGCTCTTCTCACACAGCTACAATTGACCCAGACTGGGACCAGTTCAACACAAGGTAAGTATAGGTATACATCCATGTAAGGTAGAGATAATTTGAAACAAAATGTAGCAATTATCATTTAAGCTTAGAAATTTTAAACAGTAATATAATCAATTAAGGATTGAGATAAGGGTTTTATGTTAAAGTCTGTAAGTTTCGTTAAGCGTGATCGCAACGGCTATGGTCATAACATGGCGTTTCTATAACTTTAGGCGGCACCAAAACGTCACTTTAAAAAATGACCAAGGAACAGTTTACATTATTACGACAAGAAGAATACCACAGGTACAAATGGAAACACCGCCCACAAACGAGGTTGACGTTTTTTATATGAGTGGTCCGACGTGGTGGCAGCATATGCTCGTAGTGTGTGTGTGTGTGTGTGTATATGTGTGTGTGTGATGGTTTGCCTGTGTGCGCGTGCACGTACGTATATGTGCTGAAAATTTAACTATGATAGGCTGCTCTGTATTTCGTTATTTTTGTAGTGCATCATATCACCAGCAACTCACTACAGACCTCCATTTCCCTACTCCAAGCTTAATAAAACAAAAACTCAGTACGAAATTATTTCAAAAACTATATAAACAGACAAAAACTGTTCTACTGTCCCGAATACTTATTTTACCACTTGCATTGTCCTCAGGCTCTCAGCTTGGAGGTACCTTACCGAATGCGAATGTGCAAAACGGCCAGATCGGATTAGCAGGTAAAGGTTCTACGGCAGCATTAATTGAGCGCAATCTATAACAATATAATTATAACAAGAACTCTATGAACCACACATGAAAACAAATTGATGTTAAATAATATTAAATCAATGTTTTTTGGAGATTCGTATTGACATATAAGACGTTTGAGTCTAATAATCAAATAAACCAGTGTTACAGAAACCGTGCCGAACCTAAAACACCCGATCTAAAGTATGTTTACATTTATAGCTGGGTCTTCGACTGCCAACAGTGAAGCAGAAATCATGAAATTATTTGAGCAGCTGAGCCAATCTGGTGATGGTAAGTATTATTTTTGAATAAAATTGTTTCGAAATCTAAATACAAAAGTGACAGTGATAATGACGAAACGTACTGAAAAGTGTCGTTAAGATCGCCTTCTGTGAAGTTTGATGAAAGCATCGGAACAAAATCATGTTATTTCTACGGTTATAACACTGTCTTCCCATCATTATAACAATGTAATAAGCTACACATATAACCCATGAGGGTACAAAAACAAGCCAGTATGTTTATGAATTTCTTTCCTTGCAAGTTGACGCCTGTCGATTTAAACTCCTTACATACCGGAAAAAATACATGGTTTTAGAATATTGATTCCCCGAAAATAATAATCCCAAAAAATGTGTTTCTATACAAAAACAACGACATTTAATCCCAACGAAAATATATGCTTTTACAGTAGATACAGAATTGCGTTGTCGTTTGTGATTTAAACGTGATATTGTTTAATTTAGACAAAAATCATAGACTTTTAACATAAATATTTAAAGAATATATTGCACATTAAGCATTTATTCATAAAAAAATCAGTGATGTCGCAATATTAAGATAGTTCACGATATGAAATGTGCTAACAATCATGTCACTGTTAAATCTGTGAAAGAAATATTAACAGTATATTCGTGTATCAAAGAGCCTAGCCTTCAACAGTTTAGTTATTTATATAATTTTCTGCTGTGTTCAGTGGTTAACAAGTTGCGGAAAACTTGCTGAGTAAGCGCATTAAGGAAATATTTAGTTTCTTTATATGTGTGTATTATAATATTTAATGTCATACCACAGGTGTGTCGGACGCGAAACTTGTTAGTCTTATAGAGAGACTGTCCCAACTTCAGAAAGGGGTATCCCAGGGATCGATCAGTGAAGGTATATACTCAGTTGTTCAAATACTACCCTTCCACTTGTATTGATGAATCGTTTTCTTTTGCAATTTCGCAATGTATACTCTATACTTGATATTTATTCCCGGTTTTAAACGCTTTAATTTGTACTTCCGCTGGAGTTTTATTTTAGATAATGTCTATGATTCAGACTGGCGTGATACACATTAAACAATCAACAAAGTAGCTCTATTATTCCCTTATCGATTTAGTAACACATCGTCGATTCCACTGATTATGAGTATGAACTTATTAAACAGTTTCATAATCATTATCGTATAATCTAACCATCGCAAAATGTGTTAAGGAACACTTAGCACATTCTGATATTTAAATGTTTTAAGCAGTGATAATACTACTTCTAAAGACTATAATCAAACTTCAGTTACCAATTTTATTTTGTGTAAATGCTTTATTGTACTCGTCTCCCTTTTTGTACGTATGTAAGCTATTTTCAATTGTATTTTCCTAGACGGATATTTACTTGTGATGATGTGAATTTCAGTTTCTGTTAAAAATGAATTGAGTAATAACAAAAAAATGAATCAATGAGTAACAATGAAATAGATAACTGTAAATGAACTGCCAGATTACATTACAGATGTAGTTATACTGTCTTGTTAACGACTCGGTATTATTTGTAACACTTGGTCGAATTCATTCGTCTTTATCAAGGGTCTCCTTATATCTGTTTTGTTTGATTAATATCCTGGTTTAATCGATTGTGAGTTCAATGTACCATTTGGTTCTGTCTTTCATAGCTAACTGTTTAGTGTTAAGTAGCATTTTTGTTAAATGCTCACATGAAATATTCAATAGCCTCAAGGAAATTGACGGGGAATGTCCATTACTGTAGGTGGCACTATGACGCTGGCTTACATACATCTTTAGTAAAACACTTTTCCTGCTCCCAATTGAGTGCCGCCATTAATGATTCAATGTTCTTATACAAGGTCAACAATCGACAAGAAATGGCATCATTTCACGAGTATCAACACTGTCCAGTGGCCCAACACAGGGTAGCATTTCCGATGGGACAGGCGAATCGTCAGGAAACTCAATTCACGGTAGGTCCACACACGCTCTACACATGTTATGGTGTGTAATTCACTTGCATATCATGTGTTACTCCCATATTATAAACCTATGAACAAACTTCATACCTTGTATATGCGTAATACCTAATATTCACAACCGAAACAATCTGATTGCGATGTTAAATGTTAAGAATAAGTCAATAGGAATTATATGTACAAGTGCACTATAGGAGATAAATGGTCACATGCAAATCATGTGACATTTGTTTATTATCTCAGCAATAAAGTTGATATCTTAATATAAGTCTCATATAAATGGACGTGTTTTGCATTAAATTTCAATTCAGTGATAAAATTAAAAAAAGGAAATAATTAAAAGCCACTTTTTGATATTTCGCTGAATCTTCCATAATCAACAGGAACGTATTTAATGGCATAATGTTTTTTGAGAGACAAGTGTTTATTTGTTTTACAACTAAATTCATAGTTAACCCGGTGGACCTATTACTCTACCTGGTGCTGTTTTAAATGTTTCCTGTCTAAATTCCTAGCGATCCATAATTTCACTTTTCGTGCATTCGCCTTAAAAAAGATGGGGAATCATGCACATACGCTATTCATTTCCATAATCATTAAGATGGGGAGTCGTGAAGATACGCTATTCATTTCCATAATCATTAAGATGGGGAGTCGTGAAGATACGCTTTTCGTTTCCATAATCATTAAGATGGGGAGTCGTGAAGATACGCTTTTCGTTTCCATAATCATTAAGATGGGGAGTCGTGAACATACGCTATTCATTTCCATAATCATTAAGATGGGGAGTCGTGAACATACGTTATTCATTTCCATAATCATTAATGGTTATTCATTTGGTGTGTATCAGATACGCATATCTCGCGTAAAAATAGAAATAAAAGTATTGCACATGACATACGAATAGAACTTGTAGTAATTTAATCAACAATATCTGCATTTTGTACATACTATGCATATATTGCATTTATCAAATAAAACAACTTATATATTAGTTGACTGTCCGAACTTATTATCACCATAATGTGTTAAAATAAAGTCACAATATTTAAATAAAAAATAAGATTACAATCCTGATCGTAACCTATAATAATTCTTAAATTATTTTTCCAGGATCAAGCTTTTGGAAATCGCAGTCAGGAAGTTCCAGTCATGCTGACAGAAATGGGCATCATGGTACTTGTTACTGTGGCGTCGGTCATAGTTAACATAACCCGATCATTAGTTATTTGATATATCAATTATTTACCATTGATGAACAAATGAAAACCTACCTGAAACTATGTACATATCAATCTTTATCACATAACTGACCCATTTTACTAACATACTTCCATGTCATAAATATGGAGTTACACATGTGTTATCAAACCTTAAGGTGCTGCGATTGGTCGAGACTGAGGGAACATATTCCTACGCCACTACGAAATTTTGAACTTTATTAACTTATTTTTTTCTAATAAAGTTTAATGTTGGAACTATTAAATGAATTAGAAATGTCTATTTGGTCATTATGATATCATTGCATTTAAAATTGTTCGTTATAAAAAACATATTATCTGGTTTTACTTAGCACTGCGCGGAAAGACAATACTGCGATCGGAGTACTTTGGTTTTGACATATTGTGTTTGAAGTTACTTTTCAAATAATGAATGTTATGTGATGATTAGAATCCTACATTCGTGTCCATGTCATATTTGATGTATTTAACTCGTTAAATAATTTGATATGACACTCGCCCAAAGGTTCGTGCCATAAGATTTTGTTAACTCGTTTAATAAATTCAATATGAAAAAGACACTCATGTAGGATCCTCTATTTTTAACTTCAACATTTTCTTTTTTCAACATCACTTGAAATATGTTGTGTTTCCGTAAACAACTGTTCATGTTCAAAATTTATTTCAGCATCCAGTACAAAGCACATTTCGACAAATCATGGTTCGCACCAAGGATTAGAAAGCACAGGAAATCAAGGTAATTTATAGTTGGCTATATAGTTAAGTGAAACTATAAAATGTTACGATATAGCTTGAACGACCCATCAAAGGATCAACCCAAACGATAAAAACCAAAGTCTTAACAGCTCATCAACACAACCCGATTATTTATGGCAGTGCAGTAGTTTGAACGGTCTGTGAACACAATATAATGGCCCACTCTACACAATATTGTCACATAGGACAACACGGTATTCTGGATGGCCCACTCTACACAATATTGTCATACGGGGCATGAATGTATTCTGAATGGCCCGCTCTACAGAATATTGTCGTACAGGGCGACACAGTAGTCATAATGGCCTAATCTACCAATAGTGTCATACAGGGCGAAACAGTAGTCATACTGGCCAACTCTACACAAAAGTGTTATACAGGAATAACACGGTAGTTTTAATGGCCCACTCTAAACAATAGTGTCATACAGGACAACACAGAATTCCTAATGGCCCACTCTTCACAAAAGTGTCATACAGGATAACACAGTATTCCTAAGGACACTCTACAGAATAGTATCATACAGGGCAACACAGTATTTATATGGCCCACTCTACAGAATAGTGTCATACAGGATAACGCAGTAGTCGTAATGGCCCACTCTTCACAATAGTGTCATACAGGATAACACAGTATTCCTATGAACACTCTACAGAATAGAGTCATACAGGATGACACAGTATTCCTATGGACACTCTACAGAATAGAGTCATACAGGACAACACGGTAGTTTTAAAGACTCATTCTTTACAATAATTGTATACAGGGCAACACAGTATTCCTAATGGCTCATACTTTACAATAGGGTCATACAGAGCAACACAGTTGTCATAAAGGCCCACTCTACACAATATTGTCATACATGACAACAAGTTATTCTTAATGGCCCAATTTACAAAATATTGTCTGACAGGGCGAAACAGTAGTCTAACTGACCATCTCTTCACAATAGTGTCATGCAGAGCAACCCAGTATTGCTAATGGCTCACTCTTTACAATAGTGTCATACATGGCAACACAGTATTCCTATGTCCACTCTACACAATAGTATCATACGGGACAACACGTTAGTTTTAATGGCCCACTTTACACAATAGTGTCATACAGGACAACACAATAGTTTTAATGACCCAATCGACACAACAGTGTCATACAGGGCAACAGAGTATTCTTAAAGGCCCACTATACAAAATATTGTCATACAGGGCTACACTGTATTCGTAATGGCCTAATTAACAAAATAGTGTCTGACAGGGCGAAACAGTAGTCTAACTTGCCATCTTTTCACAATAGTGTCATGCAGGGCAACCCAGTATTCATAATGGCCCAATTATCACAATATTGTCATACAGGGCAACACAGTGTTCCTATGGCCACTTTACACGATTGCATCATACTGGAAAACACGGTAGTTTTAATGGCCCACGCTACACACTATTGTCATACAGGACAACACGGTAGTTTTAATGGCCCATTCTACACAATATTGTCATACAGGGCAACACAGTATTCCTATGACCACTCTGCACAATAGTATCATACAGGACAACAAGGTAGTTTTAATGGCCCACTCTACACAATATTGTTATACAGGGCAACACAGTATTCCTATAGCCACCCTGCACAATAGTATCATACAGGACAACACGGTAGTTTTAATGGCCCACTCTACACAATATTGTCATACAGTGCAACACAGTACTCCTATAGCCACTCTACACGATATCATCATACAGGACAACACGGTAGTTTTAATGGCCCACTCTACACAATATTGTCATTCAGTGCAACACAGTATTCCTAATGGCTCACTCTTTACAATAGTGTCATACAGGGCAACACAGTATTCGAAATGACCCAATTTTTACAATAGTGTCATACAGGGCAACACAGTATTCGAAATGGCAAGCTTTTTACAGTAGTATCATACAGGACAACACGGTAGTTTTAATGGCCCACTCTACACAATAGTGTCATACAGGGCAACACAGTATTCCTAATGGCTCACTCTACACAATGTTGTCATACAGGGCAACACAGTATTCCTAATGGCTCACTCTTTACAATAATGTCATACAGGGCAACACAGTATTCCAAATGGCTCATTTATTACATTAGTGTCATGCAGGGCAAAACAGTATTCCTAATGGCTCACTCTTTACAATAGTGTCATACAGGGCAACACAGTTTTCGAACTGGCCCACTTTTGTTCTTCACAATATTGTCGTACAGGAAAACACGATATTCTTAATGACCCACTCTGCATAATAGTGTCAAACAGGGCGACACATTAGTCTTACTTGCCAACTCTTCAAAATTGTGTCATACAGGGCAGCACAGTAGCCCTAATCTACGTAATTACAACATTGTTATGAAAGCATAACACAAAACATATATCACACAGGAATGTTTCCAGTCTGAAACAGTTCTGGGCTTTCAGTTATATTTTAAGAGTGATCGGGGATCATAATTGTGAGGTGAAATTTAGACTTGGACAGAAATGCCTTGCTAATTGTCATTGGTAACCATTGAAAATAGAATACTGTTTCCAAAAATGTGTGTTCCTTTTTTTTGAAGAAAAAGTGTTCTGGATTAAATGATTTTAGATGTAACATTGTAAAACAAAGTAGAGAGATTGAATATCGTTTAGTGTAATTTATTGTTTTTGATGTAAGTTTAAGGACTAGAATTGAAATTTACCATTTCAGATGCATCATGTTCAATATTTATTATCGAATACAAAAAAGTTTCGTTCAGAGATTCTCCTATCATACGCGCGCCTATTCGTGTTATATCCGATACTCTTAAGTATCGGGATACATAACATAAAGTAAATGTTAATAAAAATAGAGGCACATAACTCATCAAAATTGGACTTAGTCAGTCCTGATAAACAGGGAATCAGAAGAAAAGTAAGTGTCCGTCCTATCCTGTCCGTTCCAAACATTTTAGCAAGTACGACGCTATTTTGTTTTATTAGATAAGTTTAACGATAGGATGCAGATGATCAAATGAAATGGCGAGTTCATTCCTCGTTTTTGATTGTTGTATTGTTTAGGTATATCCTCATTTTTTATTGTTTTTTCCCTCTAAGTTTGTCCTGGCGTGTGAAGCTTTCAGTGTTGTTAACTGTGTTTTGTCCTGGCGTGTGAAGCTTTTAGTTTTGTTAACGGTGTTTTGTCCTGGCATGTGAAGCTTTCAGTGTTGTTAACTGTGTTTTGTCCTGGCGTGTGAAGCTTTCAGTGTTGCTAACTGTCTTTTGTCCTGGAGTGTGAAGCTTTCAGTGTTGTTAACTTTGTTTTGTTCTGGCGTGTGAAGCTTTCAGTGTTGTTAACAATCTTTTGTCCTGGCGTGTGAAGCTTTCGGTGTTGTTAACTGTGTTTTGTCCTGGCGTGTGAAGCTTTCAGTGTTGTAAACTGTGTTTGTCCTGGCGTGTGAAGCTTTCAGTGTTGCTAACTGTATTTTGTCCTGGCGTTTGAAGCTTTCAGTGTTGTTAACTGTGTTTTTTACCCNAAGCTTTCAGTGTTGTTAATTGTGTTTTGTCCTGGCGTGTGAAGCTTTCAGTGTTGTTAACTTTGTTTTGTCCTGGCGTGTGAAGCTTTCAGTGTTGTTAACTGTGTTTTGTCCTGGCGTGTGAAACTTTCAGTGTTGTTAAATTAGTTTTGTCCTGGCGTGTGAAGCTTTCAGTGTTGTTAACTGTGTTTTGTCCTGGCGTGTGAAGCTTTCGGTGTTGTTAACTGTGTTTTGTCCTGGCGTGTGAAACTTTCAGTGTTGTTAAATTAGTTTTGTCCTGGCGTGTGAAGCTTCAGTGTTGTTAACTGTGTTTTGTCCTGGCGTTTGAAGCTGTCAGTGTTGTTAACTGTGTTTTGTCCTGGCGTGTGAAGCTTTCAGTGGTGTTAACTGTGTTTTGTCCTGGTGTTTGAAGCTTTCAGTGTTGTTAACTGTGTTTTGCCCTGGCGTGTGAAGCTTTCAGTGTTGTTAACTTTGTCTTGTCCTGGCGTGTGAAGCTTTCAGTGTTGTTAATTGTGTTTTGTCCTGGCGTGGGAAGCTTTCAGTGTTGTTAACTTTGTTTTGTCCGGGCGTGTGAAGCTTTCAGTGTTGTTAATTGTGTTTTGTCCTGGCGTGTGAAGTTTCAGTGTTGTTAACTGTGTTTTGTCCTGGCGTTTGACGCTTTCAGTGTTGTTAACTGTGTTTTGTCCTGGCGGGTGAAACTTTCAGTGTTGTTAAATTAGTTTTGTCCTGGCGTGTGAAGCTTTCAGTGTTGCTAACTGTATTTTGTCCTGGCGTGTGAAGCTTTCAGTGTTGTTAACTTTGTTTTTTCCTGGCGTGTGAAGCTTTCAGTGTTGTTAACTTTGTTTTTTCCTGGCGTGTGAAGCTTTCAGTGTTGTTAACTTTGTTTTTTCCTGGCGTGTGAAGCTTTCAGTGTTGTTAACTTTGTTTTGTCCTGGCGCGTGAAGCTTTCAGTGTTGTTAACTTTGTTTTGTTCTGGCGTGTGAAGCTTTCAGTGTTGTTAACAATCTTTTGTCCTGGCGTGTGAAGCTTTCGGTGTTGTTAACTGTGTTTTGTCCTGGCGTGTGAAGCTTTCGGTGTTGTTAACTGTGTTTTGTCCTGGCGTGTGAAACTTTCAGTGTTGTTAATTGTGTTTTGTCCTGGCGTGTGAAGTTTCAGTGTTGTTAACTGTGTTTTGTCCTGGCGGGTGAAACTTTCAGTGTTGTTAAATTAGTTTTGTTCTGGCGTGTGAAGCTTTCAGTGTTGTTAACAATCTTTTGTCCTGGCGTGTGAAGCTTTCGGTGTTGTTAACTGTGTTTTGTCCTGGCGTGTGAAGCTTTCAGTGTTGTTAAATGTATTTTGTCACAGACACGTGTATTAATGTAAAAACTGTTGAAAATAAAACAGTAATATCTTTCTGCAAAACTATTTAAATTATTTCCAGACTCACATATGTATGGATGACAGTATCCAATATGGATGACGTTAGTTTTAATAAATCACCTTTTTATACATACAGTACACATTGTGCTACATTACTACAAGAGTCAAACGTTTACACTTACTTCGTACTGTACAATCATTCATTCTGGAGTTATTTTATATATTCAATTATTTTTTGACCAGGAACTGTGAACATTATCACATCCACCTTCACCTCGCAAACAGGGGCTTCCAGTCCAGACAGTGGAAGATCTCTGACACAAAACTCCCTTTCAAACTTAAATGCTGGGACACACCAAGGTTAGCTGTATTTCACGAATTCAAATTGTACATAGGTTATAAAATCTATATGACTTTAATTTCAACAGTTTTAAAAAGCATTAAGAAAGTTATTCATTCATTTTCAATGTTGAGAATAAGCAACGTTCAAGTATCCCTGCTCAATACAAACACCGCTGTGGTATTGCTGATTAAAAATAAAATAAATCTTCTGGTTTCATAGTGTGGCATATACCCATGGTATTTAAAAAGTCAAGCGAGAACGCTACACAAAACAAAACAAAATAGAACTTTTACACTCCTCATTGTAACGACGTTGAACTCCATATGTCAATCATGCAAAACATATTATTTGAACCAGTCTTTGTAAATAACCTTATGAGAAATAATTTAGCATTGATGTGGAATGTAAGAATTAATTGTAAGTAAAGGTATATATAGGTCATGAAACGTCGTTTCTGTCATCATTCCCTGACACCTAAATAATAATAACTTTATGGGATATCTTAAGGACACAATCTACATGTAGTATAGTATGTTCTTTTAAAGAACGATTTGTTGTATTTTACCGTTTGAAATTAGGTTGACGTTAAATGATTCGTACATCTGATACATTTCGCTTTCTATAGGTACTGGGCGATCTCCTGCTTCATCGTCGTCGTCCCTTTCTAAAATATATCGTCAAACAATATCTAATTCTAATAAAGGAAAGGCCTCAGCTCAATCATCAAGTAAGTCGCGCTCTTCTAATAAATCGTCAAGATCATCCAAATCATCCAGAACATCTAAGTCATCCAAAAGGTCAAGAAGCTCATCAGAGCGTAAATCTTCGTCTTCTAAGAAGAGGCGTACAAACACATCGGAGGAAGTCATGAAAAGGACGAATAGAAGACAGGGTAAGAAACGGCCACTTTTTTAATTAGAAAGCTAGGCGTATTTATGAGATATATTCCTCATAGTTCATGTCCACTCTATGAAACTAACAATGTCGTTCACAGTAATATATATTAAAATATAATCAAAACCTGGTGTGATAAAAAACACCTTTTCATTCTGGTGTACACAAGACAAACTGTTTCAAACAACAGTGCTAATACATTTTATTCCGAGCTGATTTTAATTTGATAATGGGTGTATTGTTTTATCCATACTGTTTCATTGACGAAAGACACAAGCCATATCGATTAGGATACCATTGCAATTCGATTATTATAGATTATGATTTTATAACATTAAAACTTATAGTTGGATTGAGCAGAAGAGATCCGATATGGAACTCCAATATAGGATAGATGGTTCCCAGATGGGTGCACTAGGTGACCTGGGCCCACTTGTATAAAACATCTCAAAGATAAGGAAAATCTCAAGCAATGTATTGTCTATGGGAAATCTTAAACTTGAAGAAATCTCAAGAGTTGAGATGTTTTATACAAGTGGGCCCAGCACTATTATGGCGTAAAAATCAGATGACGGCGTTTTATTATGACGTCAAAATTGAAAACATGCAAAAAAGTCGTTTATTTGATTGTGGCAATTTTGTCGTCGGCATGTGACACAACCTCAAGAGCATTACAGTTGTTGAGTAAGCTTGCATGGATCTTTTAATTTGAGGTATACCTATGTTATACCGTCCCTTTTCTACTCTTTTCAAATATGACCTTAAGTTGTTATTTGGAAATATGCCTATATTTATGTCTCCCAAACAAAGTTTGGGGACAAGTGTTTTTTCATCCGTTTCCTCTTCCTATTAAGTCACCCCGAACGAAGTCGGGTGACTTGTTCTTATTGTTCCGTTTCTTACTTATTCTTATTCTTATTCCTTTGCCGTATCGTTTCCGCTCTTCATCTAGGGAACTACTTATGGGATCCTTATCATACATTGCATACATAATCAGTACGATATCTAGTTGTGCATTCAACTTTTTTTTTGGGGGGGG